>NC_088307.1:504053-804053 GCF_032854445.1 Liolophura sinensis
CTATCAAAACAAACTGAAAAGGTAAAGATGACTTGGAGTGAGTTACTGGAATAAACCCAGTAGGCCTACAGGTTGAGGTGTTATAAATAAATGTAGGCCTATAAGTGTCATTCAGATTCATTCCTCATGAGGAAGAGCTGTTATAGTCAATGTATTCAGAATGTCATGAAAAGTCGTAATACTGGGCAATCGACATGTACATACATAAACTGGTTGTCCTGTGTGTAACTGCAAGAATCTCTACAGGTAAGTCTGTGTAGGCCTATACATGTATGCACATGTATGCCTTTCTATTTTCTCAACTCGCTTCTCTCAGTCAAGTGTAGAGTATTTTCAAAACCTCTGTGCTGCAGTAGGCTTACCTAGTACTCCCTCTCTGAAATGTAGGGAGCGCCGCACTACCTGTGAAAAGTATCTGTAGCACTGCTTGACATCTTTGGGTTAGTGCCCAGTAGTTGATCTTCCTAATTACCTGAATGCCAACAAACTTATTACACATGTACAAAGTGTTTCATGGTCTGTTGAATAAGTTATCTGTTGAATTGTGGACTGAGCTGTAAATTACATATACTATATGCGATGAACATTTGGATATAACCCTGAAAAGATCGGAAAAAGGTTGACAGATTGTATGAGTATTTTATGTGTTCTTTCCATATTTGTACTGTTGAATGCACACTGTAAAGACCAAAACATGTATTGTATTATGATCTGTTGCCTTGATCTGTTGCCACATACGGCAGTGGTACAGATAATGAAGATTTTCATGCTCACACAAACCAGAAAAGTAGAAATGGTAACGACTTATTTGCAAAAAAAAAATTTGGGAAAATGTCGACAATTTTACAGTATATCGTAATATGATATCATAATAATATGAAGTCATAATATGACATTCTGGTGCAATGCATTCTCTTTAAAATCCTGTCATAATGAGGTGGGGCCAGGTCCTTCACTACGGACAAAATAACTGATAGGCCCTTTGCGAGCAGAGAAGACAATGAATTGTACTGGAAGACAATTGGTCATTATTTCTGTAACAGGAAGCTTTCAGTTCACAGAGATCTCAGCTGTTTTACATACACAGAGAACACTAAAATGAACCTTGTAACCGATAAAAGACCATTAAACACTTTTAAGTTTTCCAGTGGAGGAAAATGCTCCCAAAACGTCAGATTCTATGACATTCTCTCAGAATACATGGAAATTTTTTGCTTGAAATAGTTCGTGCAAATGTACACATTGGAGATCAATTATATTTCTTCTAAACTTCTACACTTGTCATATTTTTCATACATTTTCGCAGACTTGAAAAGGATCTCTGACAGCCAGCAGGTGCCTGCAGATTTAGATCCCTATGTGAAAAAGCTGAGCAATGCTCGCCGAAGAGTCATGCTTGTGAACAACATACTACAGAATGTGCAGGTAAAGTACCACCGATGTGTGTACGGTCCTGATGTGTGTACATGGCTGATGTGTGTATAGGGCCGATGTGTGTACAGGGCTGATGTGTGTACAGGGCTGATGTGTGTATAGGGCCGATGTGTGTACAGGTCTGATATGTGTACAGTCGGGATGTGTGTACATGGCTGATGTGTGTATAGGGCTGATGTGTGTACAGGGCTGATGTGTGTACAGGGCTGATGTGTGTACATGGCTGATGTGTGTATAGGGCCGACGTGCATACAGGCCTGATATGTGTACAGTCCTGATGTGTGTACATGGCTGATGTGTGTATAGGGCTGATGTGTGTACAGAGCTGATGTGTGTACAGGGCTGATGTGTGTACATGGCTGATGTGTGTATAGGGCCGATGTGTGTACAGGCCTGATATGTGTACAGTCCTGATGTGTGTACATGGCTGATGTGTGTATAGGGCTGATGTGTGTACAGAGCGGATGTGTGTACAGGGCTGATGTGTGTACAGGGCTGATGTGTGTACATGGCTGATGTGTGTACATGGCTGATGTGTGTATAGGGCGGATGTGTGTTCAGGCCTGATATGTGTACAGGGCTGATGTGTGTACAGGGCTGATATGTGTTTCACAAAGCGGCGTACAACATTTTTTTATCGTACATTTGTCATACAATATTTTGTACATCACTGTTAACATACCATTGTCCTATATGTGCGATACCGTACAAGTATGACATCTTTGTGGAAGTGTCCCCTAATGCTTATACCGGGCTGATGTCTGTACAGGACGGATGTCTATACACGGCTGATGTCTGAACAGGCCTGATGCCTAATGTATATATCTGTTAGGTGTCATGCCTGGTGTCTGGTGGTATACATATTCTAGATGGTTATTGTGGAGTAGTCCAGTCTGAGTGTACATCTGGTGTACTCTGGTGGAGTTCCGTCTTGGGTAAAATAATAGTAGTTTAACATCTAGTGCTTCAGTCACGCCATTTCAGAAATACTTTGATTGTGTTAACATTGAGACTGGCCAGCTTACATAGTGACACTGTCTGGCTGCAGTACAAACACATGCAGTCCAGAAAACGATATTTTTTGATTTTTTATTTTATTTTTTATTGTATTTGTTTTTGACTCTTTTTGTGGATAGTTTCTATTTGACACTAACAGCCATCATTGTTCAATTTCAGGACCGACTGGGCAAACTTCATTACAATGTATCAAAGGAGACTGCTCGCCGTAAAGCTCTTCTAGATCCCCCATCTCCTGGGCCTCCAAAATAAACAAGAGGACCAAGGGAGAGAACTCTGTATATACAGCTTTTGTCCTAAAGACCTCGCCTGCACAGGTGCTCCAATCTACCCACAGCCTCATCTGGTCTCGACACATAATTTATGACAGGCAACTAATGTCCACCAGTGCAAATCTTAGTGTGTAGGCAAGAATGTGTTTGGAAGTTCCACACGATCAAATTCTGAACAGTTCATTGGTTAATGTCACTTTCATTCTCTTTTGTGATTGGTCTCAATTGCCATGGAGCTGCTGTCAAAGCAAGTAGGGAACATAACCAATAGGATCATCTCTAATTTGAAAACGTGAGATGTTCGGTCGCAGTGCTGCTTATGCAGAAGTGGAATCGCATGCTAGAACAGAAATGCTAGAGTAAAATTGACAAAATCTGTCATGAATTGTGACAGAAGGATTTATCAGTTTTTGACAGCAGAGACCATGGATGAACATTCACTCCTTGTCATGTAGTATGTGCTGAGAGATCAGATTGAACCACAGGTAAATGAGAGCCACCCTGATCTGGAATGACCAAGGAATGACCAAGGGAGATAACTCTGTACATACATGCTATAAATCAAAACCCATGCAGTGTGTTAAATATGTACTGTATGCCATTCCAGTTGTTAAGAAAAATATTAAAGATGTGACTCCATGCAATTGCCTCTGTTTTCATTACCTCTGACAGGTTTGATTTAGTGCATGAAGATGCTACATAGTTCAGTGCACAGATATCTGTGTCAGGTTTGATTCAGTACATATAGGTGCTCCATATTCAAGTGTACTGCTACCTCTGTCAGGTTTGATTTAATACATAAAGGTGCTCCATATTCAAGTGTACTGCTACCTGTGTCAGGTTTGATTCAGTACATATAGGTGCTCCATATTCAAGTGTACTGCTACCTGTGTCAGGTTTGATTTAATACATAAAGGTGCTCCATATTCAAGTGTACTGCTACCTGTGTCAGGTTTGATTTAATACATAAAGGTGCTCCATATTCAAGTGTACTGCTCCCTGTGTCAGGTTTGATTTAATACATAAAGGTGCTCCATATTCAAGTGTACTGCTACCTGTGTCAGGTTTGATTTAATACATAAAGGTGCTCCATATTCAAGTGTACTGCTACCTGTGTCAGGTTTGATTCAGTACATAAATGTGCTCCATATTGAAGTGCACTGCTACCTCTAACAGGTTTGATTTAATACACAAAGGTGCTCCATATTCAAGTGTACTGCTACCTGTGTCAGGTTTGATTTAATACATAAAGGTGCTCCATATTCAGGTGTAATGCTACCTGTGTCAGGTTTGATTCAGTACATAAATGTGCTCCATATTGAAGTGCACTGCTACCTCTAACAGGTTTGATTTAATACATAAAGGTGCTCCATATTCAAGTGTACTGCTACCTGTGTCAGGTTTGATTCAGTACATAAAGGTGCCACATACATGTATTCAAATGTACTGCTACCTGTGTCAGGTTTGATTTAATACATAAAGGTGCTCCATATTCAAGTGTACTGCTACTTCTATAAGGTTTGAGTTAATACATAAAGGTGCTCCATATTCAAGTGTACTGCTACCAGTGTCCGGTTTGATTTAATACACAAAGGTGCTCCATATTCAAGTGTACTGCTACCTCTAACAGGTTTGATTCAGTACACAGCGCGATATCAAGGAATGGCCTTTATTTAAAAGAAAAATTTTTCAGTACTGCAATTCAACACTTGTATCAATGAAAAAATAAAGACTTCTACCACTTGGCTTGGCATGCTACAACTTAAGGTGCCCTGCTACCTCTGTCAGGAATAATTCATTTAACAAAGCTGCAACATCTTTGAGTTTACTGCATCCTCTGGATTGGTTCAGTAGTCGAAGGTGCTACATCTATAGGTGTTCTGTGACTTCTGCTAGGTGTGATTCAGTAGACAAAGGTGGTACATCTAAGGTGTACTGTGGCTTCTACCAGGTGTAATTCAGTTGTCAAAGGTGCTACATCTATAGGTGTACTGTGGCTTCTACCAGGTGTGATTCAGTTGACAGGTGCTACACCTATATGTGTTCTGCTACATCTATAGGTGTTCTGCCACATCTACAGGTGTACTGCTACCTTTGCCAGGTGTGATTCAGTAGACATAGGTGTTATATCCATATGTGTACTACTACCGCTACCAGATGTGATTGATGTGTTCTGCAGCTTCTACCATGTGTGATTCAGTACACAAAGGTGCTACATCTATAGGTGTTCTGCAACTTCTGTCAGGTGTGATTCAGTACACCTCCAGGTGTTATTCAGTATACAAAGCTGCAGCATCATTGATTTTAGTGCATCCTCTGGACTGGTTCAGTAGTCAAAGGTGCTACACCTACAGGTATACTGCTTCTTATGCCAGGTGTGATTCAGTACACCTGCTTCTGCCAGGTCTGATTCAGTCGACAATGGTGCTACATCTACAGGTGTACTGTAGCTTCTGCTAGGTGTGATTCAATAGACAAAGGTGCTACATCTACAAGTGTTCTGCTACATCTATAGGTGTTCCGCTACATCCATAGGTGTACTGCTACCTCTGACAGGTGTGATTTGGTAGACATAGGTGCTATATCCATAGATGTACTGCTACCTCTACCACGTGATTGAGTAGGTGAAGGTGCTACAACTATAGGTGTCCTGCGTTTTTTGTTTTTTGTTTTTTTTTTGTTCATACCCTAATGAGGTGAAAAAGTTGGTCAATACTTATAATTAAATTAAGTCAAAAATGTAAACTTTTTGACATGATAACATGATGTACAGGCAACTTTGTCTGCCATAAGGGTGCGTTTGTTTGCCCTAAGTAGGCGCAAGAAGGCAATTTTATCAATGAAACGTATGAACAAATGGAACGCGACAATGTTCCATCTTGACGCCACGAGCACAGTCAGTCACCAGCTGAAAGTTTTATCGGCGGTATGCTGAAGTTTGAACGACTACCCGAGTTATAAAGAAGCTTGTAACATACAGACGGTGAAAGATGATGCAGAACAAGTGGACTTGACTTGCTGTGGAGCTACCTGATAGCGCAGAGACATGATTGTTGTGTTTTGAACAATAGACATCAGGTCTGAACTGACGCGAGGAGCGAAAACGACAGGACGGGGAAGGCTGGCCATGCCTAGCTTGTGAATGCAGCATTTGTGGCTTCGCCGCCAGATGTATAGAGGTATGATTAAAACTAGGCTGAGCAATAAACAGGTTGATGATCTCCTGACTTGTATATAAAATTTTCTACTGTATAACTTCGCGCGGAACTTCCATATTTGTGGCCACTCATGGGCATTCTCTGTCACAACTGTAAACCCATGGAACTCCTTTTTTGAATGCATGTGGCGCGTGGACAGTTCGTAGGCCGTATGTGGGGCCTCCGTGGCTCATATCATTAACATCAGTAGCGTCGTTTCCTTGGCGACAAAGCCGTTATCATCATCTTTCGAAGAGAGCAATTTATTTTACGCCTACCAAAATTAAACACAACCGCTAAATATGGCTTTAATGTGTCCATCTTCCTGATCGAAACTTATCAACAAGCATTTATAAATATCATATTTTGCTCAGTGAGTGATCAAAATTCACCATCAGAATCAGAAATAAAATTTACTTCTAACAATCGGCGGACGTTCGTTAGACATTACCTATTTCCACATTCACACTGTAGTACACGTACACAAGCAGGTGTATGCGTCATCTAGTTACTTTATAGAGCAAACTCATATACCATACATCAGAATGAATAAATCAGGCACAAACACAAGACAATGTTATTTTAATTAACAATGCAATTTTATTTAAAAATCATAATGTCACCCTGACAACAGCCAAAAATATCATAACACAAGTTGAATACAAAATAACCTCCCTTTTTCTGCTTTTGCCGTTGTGAGGTGAGTAACTTTATAAAGTCTGTCTAGAGCTAAATGGGCCCTTATCACGTGAAAACAACTTGCACTGTAACCATATGTATTCAAATAAAAAGCTTTTCGTTAACACTTTATCAATATTAATTTCATGTTCACACAAGGACCTAACATATATAATAATTTTTATATTAAATAAATTTGCTAAAGATAAAAATACTTAAAGCACATCACAAACTAGCCCACATTTTTGAGGAAAGTAATAATTGAATGGGTCATGTCATCAGAAATTGACATTACGCTGCTATTTCAGGCAACATTAACCAGCAGTACACATGCTTTGTCAAATCATCAACTTCAAACAACTTTAATCAAGTGTGCAGATGGCTGCTAATTTGAACTTGAAAACTATTAACCGTGACACATCCATGGTAAAAAAACGTTGAAAGACAACAAAATCCCAGCACAGTTACAGACAGTCACAAAGTTAAAAACACAAGTACATTTAATACTAGGTGTAGGTCAACAAAAAAAGCTGGAAAATGTAAGCAGTACCATCTGTCCTGTGACAAGTTCCTGGATACGTATTGGAAAGCCTTGGAATAAAAGTGCATTAAGTAACTCATACAATTAATGGTTATGAAGTGCGGAGTGATTGTAAGTTAAGTCACACTTGAATGGCATTATGCTTCAAAAAGGCTTAATAAAAATTATACAACCTTTTGCTGCTCTGAATTCCATCTATTAATAGATGTAATATAGCCTTCCAGATAACTACCCTAGTTCTTCCACCTTTTCGGATGTTTGAGGACAACTTTGAATGCAATTTATCTGCCTTGAAACTTTGACAATGGTTAAAATTTATGTTTAACGGGGTTTGCCAACATCAAGGCTTCACAGAGAAAATCAAGTTTTTAGTCTAGATAGAGAAATCTCCTCAGAATAGGCTTAAAACACCAGGTGAACATGTTAAAAGGTTGAAGAAATATAGGGTAGTAGTAACCTGGTAAAATGCAATAAAAAGAAATTAACCCTATTAGTGGTTATAATATTTGTTTTATTATTTATATACTACATCTATTTGCTTGTAATACTTCCTATTCAGACAAGTCATATAACTCACGCAGCGGTCTTTGTGCGAGTAAATATCTCAGCAAGCCTGTATTGCACGCGTAACTTCAACTAGATTTATAACTGTCACAAAAGACGATAAGAATACATTTATTCAAAATAATTCAATGAAAAACATCTGAACAAGAGGAAAAATGAAGATTTTCTGTGAAAAATCCTTGTGTAAGGTGTTAAACAACATTCAGATCCGAAAATTGAAGTCCCTTAATTATTCCACACTTTTTTTTGGATGAGGTGTGGCACATTACATGTTTGGTTGGTTACAGAATACATGTTTTAATAACACATGTTGTATATTTATGAGCGTGCTTTGTTGTTTCCAGATCAAATACACAGGTCATTAATAAAAATGTTATTAAATTGCTGTTTTCACATCGCCCTATTTATAGGCCCGCCATCTGTAATATTGATTGGTTCTAGGCAGGCTTCATTGGCCTTCAACTACGTCTTAGTCAATAAAGCCTACCACAGGCCAATATAACAGATCTTGGAACTGTAACAAGGCCGATATGAAAACAGACATTTAATAACATAATATTATAAACCTGTTACAAGAAGAGATCGAGCTAAATAAAAGCTGTCTTGTCAAACTATTACAAAGGGTATGGTTTGTATCTAGTGTACATACATTTAAGTAACATCATAAACCTACAAGGACATAGGTAGACAGGAATTAGGCATTTAGTGATTTATATTAAATGAAATAATTTTTTCATCATTAGTGATGTAAAGAATGTTATGTTCTACATTTTACTACAAATTATTGCTTACCCGGTATTAACAATCTTCAATATATGACCAACATAATATTAATAATTATGAAATATTCAGTTAATTAAAATATGCTGAAATGATTTTTTGTTCAATAAAAATATATTTAGAACTGTACTGTCAGGTTATAGGCCTATACCAGTAAGCAAAGTTAACTACAATGGGGGCTCGACAAAGGCATGACCTTGAAATTATTTTACTGACATCAAATGTTCCATTACCAGGGCAAAATGATTATGCCACATTAAAACAGTAAGACGTTACAATGAAAACTCATACATTTAAGTTGTAACATATAATAGCCGTGGAGCAGACGTTGCGCTACAATGCATTTGTGATATGACAATTGCTAAAGGTACTTCCTCATACCAGCGCCACCTCCTGTGAATAAAAAAATATCCCGCCGTCCCATTATTTTCACCATATATTAAATCGGGAGTCCTGAATAAAAACAATTGTTATACTTGATGCAATAAATTGAGTAAAGTAATTGCCAGTTGAGCTATTAAAGTGAAAAACTTGGTAAGATGTGTCAATGAAACATCCATCCATGTTAGACAAACATGTCTGCAGATGTTAATGGTACACCTATTCGGCACTGATGAGGCACAATTATGCCGAAACATGTTGATAAATCATACACAAAACCGTACACAACTTGCTACAAATGCATTAAAAATGCCCTTTGGGATATTACTCTTTATGTGAAATAATAGCAGCTTATAAGTGATTAAATTCACCAAAATTACATTCGGTGAAATGTATAACATCAGCTAAGATATAGTACTGGCTGAATATATAATGGATAACATAATGGCTAAACTTATCATATATATATATTTGTTTAAATGGCAGGTAAATGGCTTTAGTAACACTGCTAACATTACGAATCTATTTAGGTAATACTAAAGTTAATAGAACAAAAAAAAAAAACAAATAGCAAACTATGGATCACATTGAAAACATCTCATAACGTAATAATTACCCAACTAATTCTTAAAAAGAATTATTTGAAAAGAAAAACACACTATGCACAATATGTACATGGGCATCGACCAAGTGAGTACTATATATAAATAATGTATCATTGATAGGCCTTGTGTATGAGGACATATTCATAAACTTAAAACACCCAAACTACAAACCGTGGATAAGGTTGAGAACATCACAACATTACAAAACTCATTCTCAAAAAAAGATAAGTGACGTGTGAGATCACACCGTGACGACATCTGGCGACAGGGTGAAGAGAGCCGCGCATCGGCAGCCTGTGTCAATGTTGTCAGGTGATTAAGGCCCACTTTTTCGTGGCGGAGTGCAAGTTTCTCTTGATTGCACTGAGAAAGGTCGTCAGTAACTTACTTACACGGCGTTAACTCCGTTTTCCTCCACAGGTAAAACCAGAGGCATTGGTATAATTGGAAAATTCTTCAATGCGGCGTTTAACTACATATGTTATCATTAAATTTAATTTTTTCTCTGGTGTTATGTTGGGCTCTCAGTGACATTGTGACATGTCTTTACTAAATCTATTTGCATACGGTATTAAGGGCCAACGAAACAGATAAATAAACTACGAGTTCAAGATGTATTTCCAATAATATATTACCACCAAACGTTCGTATCTGCTGTTTACTCCACCTTGTATATATAAGCTATATCATCACTGACACGCTTGACGCCTTTTATAGGAAAAACTGGTTAGGCCTTTAGGGTGTGTACGTGTATATTACGTGTGGTTTTCTGTTTATATGGAAAACCCATATACTTGTGTATGTATGTATGTGGTTATAACATTTAAACCAAGGTGAGGAAGCAAAATTGAATCATCCGGAAATAATATGGCCCAAACTGGTTCATACAGTGAAGTAAATCACGTCATAACATATTATTATGTGTCCTTCCACACAAGAAAATAGGACGAAGTCTGAAAATTTATTACGCCCCACTAGACTCGGCATATATATGTCCGGTAATTTGCCGAAAAAGGTTGTGTTCTATCCGTTGTGGTTTGTTCACAACGTTGTTCACAAACATTGAACATACAGTGAATGACCCGTCTTCTTGTTGCTTACCGAGTAACAAATGCCGCGTTAATTCCTTCATACGTATTCCTGAAGGAAAGATTACTGGGTATATCCTTTTTCTCCACTCAAACAGACCACACTGATATGGTAGGACACGTACCATTTTTGCGGACTAGAAACCAATGTTTGGTTCCTCTGTGAAAACTTGTAAAATCTAGGTTTTCTATGTGCATTTTTGAACTTGTACATATTAATTTAACTTTGTGAAAATGAATACTATTATTCGGTAGTACATGCGATTTGTCAAGTCCGTTCTCAGAAGACACATGCCGCGGAAGATCAGTCAGAAATAAGCCGGCAAGGCTTCCCATGACTGGTACATTGCATGGTTACAAATCAGGCATCTTGAGTTCTTAGGAATGCCTGCTTTTATTGATCGTGTCTTTGACTCCACTGTTTTCATGACTGCCCCGGAACTCCACATTTTCTGGACATTGATTGGTTCTGTGTAAATGACCTCTACCCAGATATGTGAACTAACCATAAAACCAGAATCCTTCACTTGAAAAAAGGGGTTTTCAGGAGGCAGGGTCAAGAGATACTTTTTACAGATGTCGTCCGACTCAGTTCCCTCTTTACACAGCACTAACGTAATGTGATGACTGCTATTGTTCTTGTCCATGCAGTAAAAGTCCGCGAAGTAAATCCTCCAGCATCCAAGCTCCCCAAGTAAAGCTGTCAGTGGAACTTGGAAACGATAAGGACCAAAAGCGGATATTTTCAAGGGTTCCTTGGTGTTGTTGTCTACATTTGAACTGAAAAAGAGGCCCTTCAGTTTACCGCTTATGGGACATTTTGGGTCTCCAGTGAAATCTTTCACGTAAGGCTTCATGATTCCACAGTGACGCAGGAAAATGTCATCGAAATAATCTTTGGGCTTGTTCCGGTAGAGAAACGTGGCCCTGTTCATCTGTCGTTGATTAGTCTTCCTTGACTTGTGATACAGCACAGCCCTGTGATACAGCTGCACAGCGTTCATCCTTGGTCCCAGACCTGTGATTTCTATCATGTCACACTGAGTAGTCTGACCGACATAGGGGAAAAGTGGAAATGATGATGGCTTGCTGAACTGAACTCTTACCACACAGGCGTTATCACTTCTTGCCGAAGTGGGCTCACATTTCCGTAGCACGGTGTTGTCGGACAAACCACACATTGTTAACGGAAGGCTCATTGTTGCCCCCAGAGGAACATGTGACACGAGCCAAGGGAAATACAAGTCGTTACCGTCATGGCATTTCTGCTTGATATCGAAGGTAATACATGCCACATAACGGTCATTGCCTTCTTTGTTTTTATGAGTAACCACTAAAGCCTTCTTGGTGCTGTCGTATTCCACAAGAACATTTGGTGATTTAGGGGAACATCTGTCGCGGAGCGTTGCCATGTTGGGCTCATTTCTGTAAGCCCAGCACCGTGTATTCTACGCTCACCTGTACTCCAGAGTACCGTGCGAGACTGAAAATATCGTCCACCACACGTTCATTATTTATCTCACAGGGGAAGGAACATGTGTTACATCATTCCTATTCATGCACAGTCACGATGTTCTCATTCAAATCGATATTACTGTGCGGATATGGTTTCAGTAGTTCTACATTTATGCAAATATAAAGACTCTGGTAAAACCACGAGTCAGAGTCAGCTATATTCACCATAAATATACGCTTGTGCTGGAAAAACTTTCCGGCAAGTACTGATCAAAACAGGCTCGTCTGCTCTTCAGATTAGGGCATTCGGTGGGGTCAGAGATGTGGCAAATATATGTGTAGGCTGTATAAGCTCGTCTCTGTTTTGTGATACTGTACACACTGTTAGGAGTCTCCATTCAGAGGTTTATCCGAAATTCCACTAACCTAGTTTTCAGCATAGCTCGCGTTATGTGTCCCTGGTTTTGTTATGCAGTCTCCTTGCGGACAGATGTCAATGTCGGTCTGGGAAAGGAGCCGTGGCATGAGTCAGATATTTATCTGAAATTTCATTACTGATAGCTTTGGCTTCATTGTGTGGACATACTGATCGCCGGGCCATGTATCCATATGTCGCACACTGTGACACACTAGTGTCTGGCCTATTGAGGCCTACCAAGAATGACACAGTCTGATAGTACATTACACAAGGAGTGTAATCCCACACACCGAAGACTTCACTGTGACTCTATTTTGTGGAGTTTTATTGCAATAATGAAATTTATCTAACTTTACACGGTATGCCTGTAAAGTCAATTCTCATATATTCCCATTTTCAGATATTCATTGTAAAAATCTGGTTCTCAAATGAATTTGTGTCACTCTACCACGTTACGGCAACATGAGTTAGAAACTCATTCATTAACTCGTTCAAAGTATTTCAATATTTGTGGGCTCTAGAGGTGAACCTCATTACTGAGGTAGTGAAAATTGTTACTGATTAACCGAAGTAGTTTCAGTTTTAGAGTGTACTGTTTGTTTGTTTGTTTACTCACCAATATAATATACAAAAACCTACTGGCGGGAATAAAGCTCCATGGAGCTTGCTCTATCCCATTAACATACAATTTGTTTATAATCCATTCATGTGAACTGTGGTGATTATAAACATCGTGATTATCTGTTCCTGTGAAAAAAGTAAATAAATAAATAATATATACAGGTGCTTATGCTAACGACTATCAAGTATATTATTGTGTGTTAGACTAAACGGAGAATAAGTGCTGCAGTATATACTATTTCAGTTTAGATTTGAATAAGGAAATTGACTGAATATTGCATAAGTACGAAGGGAGTTTGTTCCATTCCCGATGACCAGCTAATTTAAGTGAACGATAGGACAGATTACCTTGTTATGTGCACAACTGCCGTCAGCTTCTAATTTTAGCTTGCCACTGTTTACATATGCTAAGTTCAGGGCCTGCTGTCTGCCTCTACCTTAGAATGTTCCAGAATACGCTCAGTTCGGTGCCTGTTTGTTTACATCAAGTGTTCAGGAATTTTCGTATTCTAGACAAATCCACCAGGCTATATAAGACCTATGAAAGCAGGTCAAAGGGACAGAACGGAGAATTATTGAGAGTTTTGGATGCTTTCGCTGTGTATTACTTTAGTAGGCCTTTTGTGCTGAATTTTGTTGTCTTTATATCCCCTGGCTTTGTTATATCCTATCTCCAACGAGCACTTGTTCAGTCTGAACTTGTATATTTAATTTGTGCTCTTGTGAACACAGTGCTTATTAGTACACGGACCCTGTCTGTGGAAATTTGTGTATATTTCGTCATACACTCAGTTATACTGTGGATTTTCCCTCTATTTCTGCATGTATGCCTGTATGGTTTTCCGCGTTGTGGAATATATGCGTCCGTTTGGACTTGACACCGTTGTTGTACATGTAAGTACTTTAGTATTTGTATAGATACTGCTATCCTTTCTTGCTAAACTTAAGTGCTTTAGTATTTGTATAAGTCTTATTATCTGTTCTTGCTAAAGCTAATAAATTGTTGTAAAATAAAATCTGCTGGTTTTGGTTACTTTTTTGTGGGGCGAAACTGGGGTGTATTTCGAACAAGCCATCTCTTCATAATACAGACAGTTTGGGTCGTAACAACCTTTAAAGGGGGTTCGATACAGACCTAATGGCCAAATTGTTGTGCCACAGCGACGTACGTCAATGTTTTTAATAATGTAATTATTAAAGCTAGGTGGTAATAGTTCAGGGTAATAAAAAATTTATACATTATATTAGTAGAGAAAATGTTCAATTCAGATAAGGGCAGAATTTCAAGGGTACAAAAAAGTGGATTTGTGTGTTCTAGGTACCTAGAAATAGTCACAATTCAAATAGCGCGTTTTTGCAATATCTGCAGAGGTTGGAAGTGAGACTTATATGTTTGCCCACACAATATTCCCGTACGAAAAGTAAGCGTTGATCAAACAATAATAAAGCATAAAAAGTGTTTTTTTATTCACCGAGTCCTTAATGTTGTTTAATATACCTAGATTCCTCGAGAACTTTTGTACGAATACAAAAGTATTTGTGCGGTGTATTTTAGCATCTCCGCGAGGTTTTCTCCTATTTGGGTGTGGAAACCCGCCTAGAGGAGCGCTATTGTGAAGCACATGCAATACTGAGTTCATAAAATACTGTTCAGTTTTTTTTTAAGCAATAAAACTGTAGTGTTCTCCATTTGCACACACCAGCTGCATGGTATAAAATGATCACATTTCCAGTGATTCGGCAAGGCCATGATTTAAAAAAATGTTTGTTGAGGGTAATATGATCAATGTGCGAAATTTGGGCCGACTCTCTTTTTTTCGGGAAATGTGAGAATTTCATTCTTCGGTAGACAAACATTGCCGAACAAACCACTGCATTTCCGATTTACCGAAATTAGATTCAGTATTAAAGGTTTGTTCTGGCAGGACTCATAAATGTAGGTCTTACAAATCTAACAATAGCATTAATTGTTTGTGTGGAAATAAGGTGAAGAGACGGGAAGGCAACCATAAACGACTACGTGCCGAGACATAAACGAAAGCGTCGAGATCTGTCGGTTTGTCTAGCATAAAAGCGGTCTTTTATTGTGTGATACATGTATACAATTAGATGACTCTGCCAAACTTTTGAGAGACTTTGCTAATGGTATGACGTTTTTAATTTTGAGGGTTATTAACAAAAGTTGTGAATTCAAGGGCGAAATGCCCCAGAAGAGCCCTCCTTCAAGTTTACCATGTTCCTAATGCATTGATCTGTCCTATCAAAAGAGCCTTTTTGTTTCGAGTCAGTTGGGACACAAAACGGTACTTTTCTATTCCCTTACCCTTTTGCTCGACCCACCGACTTTTCAACTCACAAAACTTCCTCCTATCCCTTTATTCGATAAACTTTAAAGTTATGCCGTGTAAGCGCAGCTTCTGCCGCCAATGTCTGCTGACTTTTGCCAGGCAGATTGTACAAGACCAGACTGAAGACACCCCTCCTGAGGGGGACAACACATCTAGGCCATCCCCTGTTGTCGTGCAGAAACCGACCTAGAAGCTGACGGGGTGGGCCGCTTTCCAGTCAATGTAGAGTTAGCGATCCTGATTAACATGCCAAACAACAGGTCGCCGTCGAGTTTTGCTCCACATATGATGTGCTGTATTGCGGGGAGTGTTTGTTTGCCCTGCACCAGGTGAGAGGTCCGTTAAAAAGGCATATCCGCTGCCAGAGTTCATAGCCCAGGGGATCGTGAAGGAAAGCTGCATTGACGGAGAGGAAAATTTTGCCTCCCTCAACACAACCTGCACGAGGAGAAGCTGACGGAAAACTGCTTTACCTATAACGCCCTGATTTGTGACCAGTGTAAGCCTCGACACAACGACCATCTGGTGAAAGACATCCCTTCAGCGGTCCAGGAATTGAGTGTGAGCTGACAGACCAGAAGGGCTTAAGGTATGGCTATCTTTGGAACATGAAGCAGTTGTTGTCGCAGACATCCCTTGGAAATTCCTTTGTTATGGATGTTTTGTTTTTTGGACGTCACAATCCTTAGACAAAAACTTGCACAGATAGAGGAGTTATAGTTAATACATCGACACCTACGCCTTGAAATCATCAATAGCATATCAAAAAACCTGAAAACAGCTTAACTGATCATAAAGCATTCCGTAATAAAACTCAAAATTGGAGACGAAAATCGTAAGAAACGTGTAATCCAGGCGTTAAATCTGACATTCATGTACAACTCGTCACGCAGGACAGTCCAAGTAGATAAATCATGAGAGCCTGAAACTATAGTTGTTTAAAAATGTTAAAGAAGAAATTACATCAATAAATCCTGTTATGTGTGACTATTTAACGTCTTCATGTACTGTTAGTCTGCGGACCTTTGTGTTATATGTTATAAGCATAACAGGCCCTGTTATATACGTACAGTGCGGACCTGGCCGAAAGCACCTTGTTCAATGCTCTGTTTATTTAACTGGATGTACATTGGCTGTTAATTCTGTGTCTAAGAATAGTTGAATCCACCTGGCACGTATATAAGCCGTGTTTTCTGTGCAGAGGGGAGGTATTTTTGCTGCATCCACTGGGAGCCAGGAGAGTGTGAGACGCTCTCGTATCGAGTCCATTATGTTTATATGAGCTGGTGATGCCAGTTTCATTTGGGAGGACAGATTTTTATGCCGGCACCGTTTGTGTACCACAGTAGTACTGATGTCTGGTTTATGTGAATTTCTGCGGAAGTCACGTTTATTGGTGTTCGGATCTCTATTATGATTATACAGTGTGGACTGTGTAATTTGTTTAACACGCTGACCTCACCTGACCGACAAGGTCGTCAAGGACTCTAAACTGAAGTTTTCAGTTTTGCAAAGGACGTTCGTTCTGCCACAAGGTGACATTACTCTACGTCTCTGAACGGCTCGTTTGTGAGCTTCTGCGGGAGCTGTGACTGATCTGAAGTGGATTATACCTCCATGCCTGTATTTACCCTGTGTTGTGCTCTGCGGGTGTGACGTCATTCAAAGGCTTGACTGTTCCAGTTCTGTGTAACCTGTGTTCGTGTTCGCTAACCTGGCGAAGTACCTGTCTAGGACAATTTGTGAATTGTGTGTTTATCCCGTGGTCTTTACGTTGGATTTCCTGGAATACATTCCTTGGGATGCAAAGGTGAACTGGAAACTTTTAAAGACCGGTAATACTGATGTGTATGTTGTTGTTGTTGTTGAACTGTCTGTAAAACTGTACGTCTCATTTTATATATATATAAAGCATTGTTTACATTGTAATATTGAGTCACTGAGTCTGTTTTCTGTTGCTGCTTTCAATACCGTAACAGAAATTGGGGGCTTGTCCGGGAACTGATTGTTTCCCTTTTGTTTTGCACCGGATATTTGAAGTTAAATATGTGAGAAGCGATTGCTTAATTTTAACAGTGAATGATTCAGTGGCTAAATATTTACAATGGGAGATTTTGATCCTAAACAGTTTGTTCATGCGCCCGATCAGGATGTTTTTGAGAGTTTAAAGAAGGAAGACTTGGTTAAGTTAGGGACATTTTTAGGTTTGTCCATAAAGTCTTCATGGAGGAAAAGAGATATGCAGTATACTTTGTTGAAACATTTAGTGGAGATAGGGAAGTTTGATAGTTCTGCATTATTTGATTATGAGTTCGAGGGTCAGTCTGATGCCGAGCTTAAGTTTAAGCAGTTTGAGTTAAAGTTGAGATTGGAGAAAGAGGAAAGAGAGAGAGAGAAAGAGAGGGAACATGAGATAGAGTTAGAAAAGTTGAAAATGCAGAGAGAGAGAGAGGAGAGAGAAATGCAAGAAAGAGAGAGGGAAAGAGAATTGGAGTTCCAAATGAAAAAGTTAGAGGTTGAGAGAGATGAGAGACAGGATTCAGGATTTGATGTGACCAAATACATTCGGTTAGTTCCATCCTTTCAGGAAAAAGAGGTGGATAAGTATTTTCTGCATTTTGAGAAAATTGCAAATAGTTTGAAGTGGCCTAAAGAGTTCTGGACTATGTTATTACAGAGTGTGCTAATTGGAAAGGCCAGGGAAATTTACACTCAGTTAAGTGTAGAGAGTGCTTCCAATTATGACTATGTGAAAGAGGTAATTTTGAAGGGTTATGAATTGGTGCCTGAAGCTTACCGCCAGAAATTTCGTAACTATGAAAAAGGTAGAGATCAGACATACGTTGAGTTTGGTCGAGCTAAGGAGCAGTTGTTTGATCGCTGGTGTATAGCCAAGAAAATAAGCAAGGATTTTGAAAGTTTGCGTCAGCTTGTGCTGGTAGAAGAGTTCAAGCGTTGTATTCATAATGATGTAAAGGTGTTCGTTCATGTGCAGAAGGCGAGCACACTTGAAGAGGCAGCCAGTTTAGCTGATGATTATTCCTTGACACATAAGGTTACATACACGGGTAAGCCATTTAATTCATTTACACGTAGAAATACCCAGTCACATGCAACAGGTAGAGGTAGCTCTACACAGAAGAGTTCTACACCAGGCTCCAATGGTTCTACAGCTCATGGTTCACGTAGTTCAGATTGGAATGGTAGTCCTCGAAATAGGGTCACTTGTAATTTTTGCAAGCGGGTAGGTCACGTGATGAGTGAATGTTACACGTTGAAAAGGAGACGGGAAGCTCAGAATGAGTCTAAGCCCACAGGTCTTTGTGTTGCAATGCACAAAACATTGCCGGAAGTTACATCAGCAGTTAAAAGCAGATCTGAGTTAGCTGATATGGGATTGGATAAGATTCCCAAATGCTCTATGGATAGCTTCGCTCCGTTTATCAATTCTGGTTCAGTGTCGCTTAGAAGCGACATGTCTTGTGCTACCCCTATAAAGATATTGAGGGATACTGGGGCATCTCAGTCTCTGTTGTTGATGAATACTCTGCCCTTTTCTGAAGAGTCATACTCTGGGGTTCGTGCCCTTATTAGAGGTGTAGAGTCTAGTGACTTTGTCAGTGTTCCCCTTCATGATATTTATTTGTCATCAGATTTGATATCTGGACCTGTCAGGGTAGGCATTAAGCCTTCATTACCTTTTGAGGGTATTCATTTGTTGTTGGGAAATGACTTAGCACATGATAAAGTTACTGTTGATCCCTTAATGGTTGATAAGCCTTCTCTGAATTCAGTCACAGAGCCAGTTGAAAGCGAGATAGCGGGTTTATATCCTTCCTGTGTTGTTACAAGAGCTATGTCTAGAAAAGTCAGTACAGACCAGGGTAGTACTGTTGATTTGAGTGAGACTTTTCTCAACAAAATGTTGGATGGAGATTCTTCCAAATTAGACAGCCAGCAGGAAGTAGATACTAATTTTGTTAGTGGTGATCAGCCATTTTGTAGGACTGAGTTGATTGCTGAACAACACAGTGATCCAAGTATTTCTTGCTTGTTTAATGAGGCAGCTAAAGATGGTGAATCTTTACCTGACCCATGCTACTACTATGTCAAGTCTGGCATATTGATGCGGCAGTGGAGGCCTCCCGATGTTTCGTTGGAGGATGAATGGGCAGTTAAGCATCAGGTAGTTGTGCCCAAGTCTTATCGTAAAGACATACTGACCATAGCGCATGAAACGCCGTTAGCAGGTCATTTAGGTGTTAATAAGACCTATCATAAGATTCTCAGTCATTTTTATTGGCCAGGAATAAGGAAAGATGTTACTGAATTTTGCAGGTCTTGTCATGCATGTCAGTTAGTGGGGAAACCTAACCAGACGATCCCCAAGGCAGCCTTGAGGCCTATTCCTGCAATTGGTGAGCCATTCAGTAGAATCTTAATAGATTGTGTTGGTCCGCTACCTAAGACAAAGTCTGGAAATCAGTATATGTTAACCATAATGTGTACTTCAACTCGTTTCCCTGAGGCAATTCCACTAAGGAATATTACTGCCAAGACTGTAATTAAGGCTTTAGTTAAGTTCTTTACCATGTTTGGTCTGCCTAAGTCAGTACAGTCAGACCAGGGTTCAAATTTCATGTCTGGTGTGTTCCAACAAGTTATGCATGAGCTAGGTATTAGCCAGTATAAATCCTCAGCTTATCACCCACAAAGTCAAGGAGCACTAGAGAGATTCCATCAGACACTGAAAAGTATGATAAGAACTTACTGCTTTGAGACAGGGAAAGATTGGGACGAGGGTGTACCTTTGTTAATGTTTGCTGTAAGAGAGTCTGTACAAGAGTCACTTGGATTTAGTCCATTTGAGCTTGTGTTTGGCCATACTGTGCGTGGTCCACTACAGTTGTTCAAGGAAAAGTTTGTGTCTGGTGATAGTGACAATGTTAACCTATTACAGTATGTGTCAAGTTTTCGTACTAAGCTCAACAGAGTATGTGAGTTAGCCAGAGAGAATCTTACAGCTTCTCAGAAGAGTATGAAAACTAAGTATGACAAAGAGACAGTAAGACGCAGATTTGAAGTTGGTCAGAAGGTATTGGCCTTACTTCCAGTTAGTGGTAAGCCACTTGAGGCACGTTATTTTGGACCTTATGTAGTAGACAAGAGGCTAAGTGATCTTAATTATATTATTTTCACTCCTGATCGGCGCAAATCTAGACAACTTTGTCACATTAACATGTTAAAGCCATATGTAGACAGAGATAGCACTGATCTCAATGTTGTACATCCTAGTGGAGTTGCTATCTCTTGTTTTCCAGTGCCAAGTTGTAAGAGAGAGTTAAAGCGTTTTTTTGGGCATGGCAGGTTATTATCGTAAGTTCTGTAGGAACTTTTCATTTGTTAGTGAGCCACTAACTCAGCTGTTAAAGAAAGGTGCTAAATTCTTGTGGTCCATTGAGTGTCAGAGATCTTTTGATAGATTAAAGGCCATGCTAAGCAGCGGCCCCATACTTGTAGCACCTGATTTTAATTTACCATTTAAGCTAGCTGTTGATGCTAGTGATATATCTGCTGGGGCAGTTTTGTTACAAGAAAATGAAACAGATCATGTTGATCACCCTGTATGTTTTTTTTCTCGCAAATTTGACAAGTGCCAGAGAAATTATTCGACAATAGAAAAGGAATGTCTGTCCTTGATTCTAGCATTACAGCATTTTGAAGTATATGTGACTTCGTCAAGTTACCCCATTGTTGTGTATACAGATCACAATCCCTTAACCTTCTTGCACAAACTCAAAGGTAAAAACCGAAGATTGTTACGGTGGAGTTTGCTTTTGCAAGAATTTAATCTAGAGATTAGACACATAAAAGGGAAAGATAATGTGATTGCTGATTGTTTGTCACGTGTCTAGTTGGTTTTCTGCAGCTGTGTTTTTATAGACTGTGGTAAACGTTATTATTATTCATAATTATGACTATGTTAAAGAAAGTTTTATGCAAAACTTTCTTTCCCTGAAGGGTGGGGGTGTTATGTGTGACTATTTAACGTCTTCATGTACTGTTAGTCTGCGGACCTTTGTGTTATATGTTATAAGCATAACAGGCCCTGTTATATACGTACAGTGCGGACCTGGCCGAAAGCACCTTGTTCAATGCTCTGTTTATTTAACTGGATGTACATTGGCTGTTAATTCTGTGTCTAAGAATAGTTGAATCCACCTGGCACGTATATAAGCCGTGTTTTCTGTGCAGAGGGGAGGTATTTTTGCTGCATCCACTGGGAGCCAGGAGAGTGTGAGACGCTCTCGTATCGAGTCCATTATGTTTATATGAGCTGGTGATGCCAGTTTCATTTGGGAGGACAGATTTTTATGCCGGCACCGTTTGTGTACCACAGTAGTACTGATGTCTGGTTTATGTGAATTTCTGCGGAAGTCACGTTTATTGGTGTTCGGATCTCTATTATGATTATACAGTGTGGACTGTGTAATTTGTTTAACACGCTGACCTCACCTGACCGACAAGGTCGTCAAGGACTCTAAACTGAAGTTTTCAGTTTTGCAAAGGACGTTCGTTCTGCCACAAGGTGACATTACTCTACGTCTCTGAACGGCTCGTTTGTGAGCTTCTGCGGGAGCTGTGACTGATCTGAAGTGGATTATACCTCCATGCCTGTATTTACCCTGTGTTGTGCTCTGCGGGTGTGACGTCATTCAAAGGCTTGACTGTTCCAGTTCTGTGTAACCTGTGTTCGTGTTCGCTAACCTGGCGAAGTACCTGTCTAGGACAATTTGTGAATTGTGTGTTTATCCCGTGGTCTTTACGTTGGATTTCCTGGAATACATTCCTTGGGATGCAAAGGTGAACTGGAAACTTTTAAAGACCGGTAATACTGATGTGTATGTTGTTGTTGTTGTTGAACTGTCTGTAAAACTGTACGTCTCATTTTATATATATATAAAGCATTGTTTACATTGTAATATTGAGTCACTGAGTCTGTTTTCTGTTGCTGCTTTCAATACCGTAACAATCCGAATCTAACAACATGCAAGAAAGAACCAATCACCGGTATTCTATACGTGACACCAAGTCCACATTCCACGGTAGTGCTTGGTGAATACTTCCCAAGTGTTATACAAACATGGATAGCTCAGTTGTGCGGTGACTGTAACCGTTCGTTTAAGGGCCATTGTGATGTAATTATCATACAGGCTTATACAATCATGTAAAAGACAATAAGAACATCCAAAACTGCGTCAGTTTCAGTGGCAATTGGCATGTGTAACATTAGACTCTGGCGGCTCAATCGACCACTGTGTGGCCTCGGACACACCAGACCGATATTGTTAACTCTTGCATTTTCCAGGTTTATATTCACCAATAAATGGTGTTAATGCCATCACTAAATAATAATCTACATTTATTTATGTTGACATCTCCATTGATATGGATTTTGTTTTGTATTTTGCAGTCCCTGTAATGAATTTGAGAATAGAGGACCGATGCATATGGAGATAGGTGCAGACACTTCACTGACCACTTATCCGGATAACCAAATTCCTTACAGATGTCCGCAGAAGGAAGCATTTACTGATCATGACATGAGATACGCTAACCATTACTTAAACCTTTTGAAAGTAGCACATTAGTGTCCTTATTTGTAAATAGTTCATCTGGGAAAAACTGGGGAGTAAGCATAGAGTACAGCTGTAATATGCACACCTGTTATATCCTAGGGAGTAAGTATAGAGTACAGCTGTAATATGCACACCTGTTACGTCCTGAGAAGTAAGCATAGAGTACAGCTATAACATGCACACCTGTTATGTCCAAGGGAGAAAGCATAGAGTACAGCTGTAATATGCACACCTGTTACGTCCTGTTACGTTCTAGTGGGAAGCATAGAGTACAGCTCTTATAGGCACACCTGTAACGTTCTGGGAAGTAAGCATAGAGTACATCTGTAATATGCACACCTGTTACGTCCTGAGAAGTAAGCATAGAGTACTGCTGTAATATGCACACCTGTTACGCCCTGGGGAGTAAGCATAGAATACAGCTGTTTAGGCATAAATGTTACGTCCTGGGAAGTAAGCATAGAGTACAGCTGTAATATGAACCCTATTACCTCCTGGGAAGTAAGCATAGAGTACAGTTGTAATAGGCACACCTGTTACGTCCTAGGTAGTAAGCTCAGAGTAAAGCTGTAATAAGCACACCTGTTACGTCCTAGGGAGTAAGCACAGAGTACAGCTGTAATGGACACACCTGTTACGTCCTGGGAAGTAAGCATATGCACACCTGTTACGTCCTAGGTACTAAGCACAGAGTACAGATGTAATACGCACACCTGTTACATCCTGGGACAGTTGAAAGTCGACGTTTACAGGGGATATCACAGTTCAGATTTACACAAGGTGGGGTTCTGCTTTGATTTTGACAAGAGATCCGTAACAGGGGTGGATTGCGACAAGGATCAGCTGATGTGCTCAGTACCCTCCGTCGATGTGACCGTGACGGCAGTTCCAGCCGTCGGTTTAAAGCATGGGTTCTCAGTTGGCTTAGTGCCGTGTGATTGCCCCGCTTTCGCTCTTGTCATTCGATCGGCTTTAGAACAATTGTAACAGTTAAAAGAATATGTCACCGAAAGAGCCCTGTCCTGTACCACTGAAGAACAAAGCACTCGTATATGTCTTTTACGGCCACATTGTGACATGCCGTTAAATGTAGAAGTATTAGGCCGACAAAATCGGCGGACAAAAGCCCCGGCAGAAAAAAAAAACCCGCGGACAAAAACTCCGGCCAACATAAGTGACAAGGGACATACGCATAGGCGGACATAAGCTCGTGGGGTACATAAGCTTTTTGGGGAAATACGCCCCGGGGTACAATCCGCGGGGGGCATAAACCCCGGCGGATGTAAGCCCCGGGAAGATAAGCCCCAGGGGGACATAAAGTCCCGGGGGAAATAAACCCCGAAGGACATAAGCCCCAGCAAACATAAGCCCCCGGGGGACATAAGCCCCGGCGGACGTAAGCCCCGGGAAGATAAGCCCCAGGGGGGCATAAAGTCCCGGGGGAAATAAACCCCGAAGGACATAAGCCCCAGCAAACATAAGCCCCCGGGGGACATAAGCCCCGGCGGACGTAAGCTCGTGAGGGACATAAGCTCGTGGGGGACATAAGCCCCGAAGGATAAGCCCCTGGGGACAAACCCCGCCTGACACAAGCCTCGGCGGGCATAAGCCCCCGGCGGACGTAAGCTCCGGGGAGACGTAAGCCCCGGGGAAATAGGCCCCAACGGATATTAGCCCCAGCAGACATAAGCCCCGGCCGACATAAGCCCCTAGGGGACATAACCCCCATGGGACATAAGCCACGGGGGACATAAGCCACGGGGGACATAACCCCCATGGGACATAAGCCACGGGGGACATAAGCCACGGGGGACATAAGCCACGGGGGACATAAGATTAAGGGTATATGGTACATAACATACGTTGCTTGGTCCTTTGAGAAAACTTGAAACACTCTCCCTGAAGTGACCTTTAATACTGTAGTACTCGTTTGCAATCGATAGATCCCCTACTTATTCATTCAAATTTCATATATTTTAAATCTTTTGTGACGAGATTGTAGAGAGATGAATACCTACCATATTCATATACCGTATACAGAATAACCGACCCGCATTAGAGGATTATCTTGCTCTTTTGCACCTTTTGTTAGACATTTTTCCTATTCTAAGAACGAATTCAGGGCAAAAGTATAACAAACGTATTTAAAAATTTAGACTATTGAGAAATTTAAACCAAATCATTTTCTTAAGATATGTTAGGCCATAGCATGTAAATTATATTTCCGGCAAAGAAAATCATCTTGCAGCTTGTAAGAGTTTTTTCTGTTCTAATAACACAAATCGGATATATGTGTCAATTGTTTCTATCCGGGAAATAAAATTTGCATGCATCAGCCTAACATCTTCAAAGTAAATGGTCGAGTCCAAATACTCGTAGAAGTGAGGGTTTTAACCCAAGTAAACAAAAGAAAGGAAATGTGCCTGTCTCGATTTTTTAGGGTGTAGATATTCAAAACCATATAGCCAGTATTAATTTTTTTCCGGATTTATGGGAATTAATAGTATATAAACTTTTAATTTACGCAATGAGTATATCATGGTTTGGATTTAACGTTAAGATGACTGACTAGTTTTACTGGTCATATACATCCATGTAGAGCATATAAAATAGAAACAATAATGCAGTAAGCTATAAAAACAGATTTATTATACTTTATTCTGACTATTATTTAAAGAATATTAAAAATTAATATTTTTCTTTTTTAATTATAATATGATTTGGTTTAAATGTCTAAATAATCTAAATTTTTAAATACAATTGTTGTAGTGAACATCTTATGCAACACAAAATTGCATAAGATGCCTGTAGACCTACTTGCTGTGTATGTGTTAATGTGTGTGACTAAGTTATAACAAATATAAGAACGACATTAACATAAAGTATATCGTATGTATTGCAAGTGAATTTGTCACAGATTTTACACACACACTCTACATATAAGAACAATTAAGTCTGAACGGTGTGACAGGCTTCTATGAAAGCGTTATTGCGCATGTATATTCTATAGTTGGTGCGCTATTATAACTTCCACTGCAATTTTTTAAACGTATTTGAAATAAGTCTGGTTTTGTTTGGTTTAGGAGATAACTGTAAACGGTCAAGCCAACGTTTTTGTACCTACTTCCATATTACCAGGAGAACCTTCAATAGCAGTAGTTCAAAAACGGTGCCCTGAATTTTTGATATTCTGTAGAAATAAAGCTACTCCTGGTGGCTTGGAATAGTAACTCGCGAATGTCTGGGTATAAACCCACTGTGTCAGCTGAAGTTGACAAAATAACTGAGTTAATAGTAACAGAAATCAACACGTAACGAAGGACCTTCGGAGTCAGACAAACGTTCAATACAAGGGAAGCCACTCTGGTTGAAGTGTCTCCTTCCCACTGACCACGAGACATTGTATCAATGAAAATGCTTTAGATTAGGAGCGTTGCTGTCAACGTTATTTTCGATCCGGTGAAAATGTGCTTCCTTAAAAGGAGAATTTTCCCTTTACGCACATGTGTTTAGGGCTTTTTATCAACGTAAACATCCACAATGTAGACCTCCTGAATTGTAACCGGCCTCGGTAGCACAGTTGGTAGAGCGTCCGCTTTAGGGACAGTTAGACACTGTGTCGTGTCACACCTAAGACTTCAAAAGAGGAAGTTGTAACTTTCTTGTTTGGCGTTCAACATGAACGGGATAGTGTAACGACTGGTTGACCGGCATCAGTATGGCTCGGGCGGGGCGGCTTATTTGCCTTCGGTAAGTCGGCTCAGTGGAGCAGCAATAGATAAAAGAGCGGTGGAAATCCGTCCTGCAGCAAGGAGGCACATTACATACAGCGTCCGCTCTGGAAGCGGTAGATCCAGGGTATATACTGGGTCGAGTCACACCCAAGACTTTAAAAGAGGAAGCTGTAACTTCCTCGCTTGGCGTTCAGCATGAAGTGGGGGAGTGCAATGATTGGTTGACCCGTATCTGTATAATGGCTCGTGCGGGGCGACTTACTTGCCTTTAGTAAGGCGTCTCAGTGAAGCAGCACGAGATAAAAGAGCGCTTGAAATCCATCCAACAAGGAGGCACAATACATTCAATCTGAGGATTCTTTCGTTGTCATGTGACGGAAAAATTGTAAAGTACGACGTTAACACCAAACACTCTGGCCAGACAACGCCTGAATAGTATGCTGAATAATACACAGGCCAGACAACTGCTGAATAGTATATAGACCAGACAACGCCTAAATAGTATACAGACCAGACAACTGCTGAATAGTATACAGACCAGACAACTGCTGAATAGTATACAGACCAGACAACGCCTAAGTAGCATACAGACCAGACAACTGCTGAACAGTATACAGACCAGACAACTGCTGAATAGTATACAGACCAGACAACGCCTAAATAGTACACAGACCACACAGCTGTTGAATAGTATACAGACCACACAACGCCTGAATAGTATGCCGAATAGTACACAGACCAGACAACTGCTGAATAGTATATAGACCAGACAACGCCTAAATAGTACACAGACCACACAGCTGTTGAATAGTATACAGACCACACAACGCCTGAATAGTACACAAACCAGACTACTCCTGAAAAGTACGTAGACCAGACAACACCTAAATAGTACACAGACCACACAACTGCTGAATAGTACACAGACCAGACAACGCATGGATAGAATACAGACCGGACAAATGCTGTATAGTATACAGACCACAAAACTGCTGAATAGAACACTGACCAGACAACGTTTAAAAGGTACATAGACCAGACGACGTCTGAATAGTACACAGACCAGACCGCGCCTGTATAGAGTACAGACCAGACAACGCCTGGATAGAGTACAGACCAGACAACGCCTTATAGTATATAGACCAGACAACGCAGGGACAGAGTACAAACCAGACAACACCTTATGGTATACAGACCAGACAACGCCTGGTTAGAGTACAGACCAGACAACGCCTTATAGTATACAGACCACACAACGCCTGGGTAGAGTACAGACCAGACAACGCCTGGATGGAGTACAGTCCAGACAACGTCCTATGGTATCTAGACCAGACAACGCCTGGATAGTGTATAGACCAGACCACGCCTGGATAGAGTACAGACCAGACAACGCCTTACGGTATACAGACCACACAACGCCTGGATAGAGTGCAAACCCGACAACGCCTGGATAGAGTACAGACCAGACAACGCCTTATAGTATACAGACCAGACAACACCTTATGGCATACAGACCAGACAACACCTGGATAGAGTACAGACCAGACAACGCCTTATAGTATACAGACCAGACAACACCTCATGGTATCTAGACCAGACAACGCCTTATGGTATACAGACCAGACAACACCTGGATAGAGTACAGACCAGACAACGCATTATGGTATACAGACCAGACAACGCCTGGATAGAGTACAGACCAGACAAACCCTTATGGGATACAGACCAGACAACGCCTGGATAGAGTACAGACCAGACAACGCCTTATAGTATACAGACCAGACAACGCCTGGATGGAGTACAGACCAGACAACGCCCGGATAGAGTACAGACCAGACAACGCCTTATGGTATACAGACCAGACAACGCCTGGATAGAGTACAGGCCAGACAACGCCTTATGGTATACAGACCATACAACGCCTGGATAGAGTACAGACCAGACAACGCCTTATAGTATACAGACCAGACAACGCCTGGATGGAGTACAGACCAGACAACGCATGGATAGAGTACAGACCAGACAACGCCCGGATAGAGTACAGACCAGACAACGCCTGGATAGAGTACAGACCAGACAACGCCTGGATAGAGTACAGACCAAACAACGCCTTATGGTATACAGACCATACAACGCCTGGATAGAGTATAGAGCAGACAACGCCTTATGCTATACAGAGCAGACAACGCCTGGATAGAGTACAGACCAGACAACGCCTTATGGTATACAGGCCAGACAACTCCTGGATAGAGTACAGACCAGGCAACGCCTTATGGTATACAGAGCAGACAACGCCTGGATAGAGTACAGACCAGACAACGCCCTGATAGAGTACAGACCAGACAACGCCTGGATAGAGTACAGACCAGACAACGCCTGGATAGAGTACAGACCAGACAACGCCTTATGGTATACAGAGCAGACAACGCCTGGATAGAGTACAGACCAGACAACGCCTTATGGTATGCAGATTAGAGGACATTTGGAATCTGTTAGTGCTAGACCACACCTGAAAAGTACCGTTTATAAAGTTTTTTTTTTGACCTGACCGGGTTTGAGCTCGAGTCCCCGGACTTTGAGAGAGACGCTCTAACTATTAGACAAACGAAGCGGATCGCAGAAGTCTGACATTCTTGAACACCAATTAAATAACAAAAAATAACAATAACTCAACGCCACCAGTTCATTAACTATCCGCGGTTATCACTATTTTTGCCGTGGTAGATGCGATTGTTGATGGCACTGTACTCAAGTTTCCAAAACTAATGTCTGTCACCAAAATATAACCAGATTCGCAATGAAAATGACACATTTTCCCCTATTTTGGTTGCTTTTAAAATAGAATTTTATACAGTAGTAGAATTAATTTTGAGTGTAGTAGTATACTTCTTACCTTTTGTTTAACTTCGTGCTGGATTTTCCACAGTGTTGGCACTTGTACCGCATTTGAAACTAATCAGGCCTACATTAGTCCTGTAAACCCAGCAATCATTATTGGTTTGATCAGAACAGCACCCAGGATAGAGCAGTGGGGTTGACTACAGGCATCCCCTGCTAACTATACACCTATACTATTCCTGCATCCTGGAAGCGAGTACGCGGTGCTGTATGGGTCGTATGGGGCAGTATGGAACTGTATGGGGCTGTATGAGACTGTCTGGGGCTGTATGCAACTGTATAAGACTGCATGCGCCTGTATGGATAAACGTCACCAGGAAAGACACAACTGTTACGCCATAGCCCATTCACCACTTGATGATCAGTGATACTCATATAACACTCCAGAAACTAATCTCCTAAAATGACACAACACTATCTTTCCTGGGTGATGGAGGAATACATTGTCTACAAAATACTGTTATACCGTAAATGTACAGGATATATGGACATCTTGTGTTATTGCAGTAAAATACTTGTGTCGCTATAATGGCAGGTTGTCCGCAACAGAGTGTTATGTTTTCGTCGGTAGCATAAGCCTTTCTACCATCACTCAGAAAACATAATATTGTGTTGTATCAAGCAGATTATTTTTTATCGTGTTGCCTGCGCTTAAGCATTTCCCCACCCAAATAGCAGCTACATTTGGCCTGGTTTCACGGGGCGAATCACTCGTAATTGCCTATCCCGTGCTTCCATTCGGCCTTCGTTTAGGCATTCGTAGGTTATGTGACAACCGCTCAGCTATGGTCTATTTCTGTTAGAGAGTCCCCTGTATTAAGTTGTCTGTAAAATCAGTAATACTCGCTACCAAAATTCCCTTTAGTCAATGACACGTAACAACAAAAACATCTACACATTGATGTGTTTTAAGTTCACATTATTGCAAGAACAATGAAGTTTGAACACTTTATCTGATTCATGATGTTCCTCGAGTCCGTAGGCTCGGTTTCTACGAGAAGAACCCACTGCCTCCAGTTACCTAAACTGCTATCGATTTTAGTGCAAACCTTGTTTCTAACACGGCCATGTTTGAAATTGTTTGCACGTTTTAATATAATACACCCTCATGAAATGAATTTTATTTTATCTTTTGTAGTATATGATCTTATGTATGGTTTTAAACCTTGCTGGAAAATTTTGCTATAAAAAAACAGTTCGTGTCTATTCGCTTAAAGTGCAGTGTAGGATGTGTTACTGCGTGGAGTTTGTTCTTACCGCATCTTGGTGGACCTGTTGTAAAACCAATTACTCTCCACGCTCATTCCCCAAAATGCCACTTGTTTTCTAATAATCATGACGTCACCCGTGCCAATGAGTTCATGGCGTCGAAACTGATCTTATGCAGTTTAACATTATGAATTAGAAAAGGTGTTCTTACTTAATTTTCTCTGCAAGAATGTGGACTTCAAACATATCAATGTATTGAGGTTATGATGTTGCGTGTCACTGGCTAAAGGCAATTTTGGTACGAGTATGACTGAGTTTTCAGCGAACTGAATATATGCGACTCTCTAAAATATACAGGCTATAGTAATACAACATAACAGTAGTAATAAACTCAAAACGATGTTGGGACCTGGTGCAATATTAAACTGAACTCAGCAGACATGCTAACTCATTAAATGGAGGAGGCCTCCATGGCTCAGTTGGTTAGCGCGCTTGCGCAGCGTAATGACCCAGGAGCCTCTCACCAAGGCCGTCGTTGTGAGTTCAAGTCCAGCTCATGCTGCCTTCCTCTCCTGGCGTATGTGGGATGGTCTGGTAGTAACCTACGGATGGTCGCGGATTTCGTCCTGGCTCTGCCCGGTTTCCACCCACCATAATGCTGGCCGCCGTCGTATAAGTGAAACATTCTTGAGTACGGCGTAAAACACTAATCAAATAAATAAAATAAATTATTAAATGGATTTCTTTATGATTTTGTGGGAAAAATTTACTCCATTGTGGTCTAAGTACAAGCCTTATCGATCGGTATAGGTACATGCCTTATCGATCGGTATATGTACATGCCTTATCGATCGGCATAGATACATGCCTTATCGATCGGTATATGTACATGCCTTATCGATCGGTATAGGTACATGCCTTATCGATCGGTATATGAACATGCCTTATCGATCGGTATATGTACATGCCTTATCGATCGGTATAGGTACATGCCTTATCGATCGGTGTAGGTACATACCTTATCGATTGATATATGTACATGCCTTATCGATTGATATAGGTACATGCCTTATCGATCGATATAAGTACATGCCTTATCAATGGCTTCGCAGGAGTTGTTCCAATGTTCTGCGTCATTTAATTAGTCCGGATTAATTAGGGACTGGGGGAAAACCAATCTGTGTTTGCAAACACGGAACTGGTAAAAGATTTCAAGGTGAAAAAGTACATGTCCGGCAATTTGGTACGATAGATACCACGGATGTTAACACCAGCTGTGGAACACAGTCTCATCTCATTTTAAAGGTTTGATAGAATACATAGACACTTGTATGACTTATCTGTCGACCACTGTACTGTCAGTGAGTAGACATTGACCCCCGATCTTGTTCTGAGGTAAATACTTAAGGACGCTTATCAGACATTCATGGTGTGTGTAAGGCCTGTTCAAGAGTAGCAACAGGCATTGAGAATGAATAGCATGTAAATCCGGTACAGACAGCTGCTGCGAAGCAGGTAGTGACCACATCCTGTTGAGGCCTCTCAAATTACGTGGATGACAAGTTATAGACGACATACACATCATACAATTATATCTCTATTTCAAGTTCATCACACGTTCACCTCACGTTTAACACACGTCCAGCACATGCTCAGAACACGTTCAGCACACGTTCGCACACGTCAACCACACGTCAACCACATGTCTACAACTCGCCCACCACACGCCCACCACACGTTCATTACGCTTCGACCACACGTTCACCAGATGTTCACCACACGTTCACCAAACGTCCATCATACGTGCAATGGACGTCCACCACATGTTCACCCCACGTTCATCACAAATTCATTACACGTTCACTCAACGTTCATCACACGTCCACTCAACGTTCATGACACACCCACCATACGTTCATCACACGTCCCCCACATATTTACCACACGCCCACAACACGTCCACAACACGTCCACCACACGTTTCTCATACGTCCACCACACGCCCATTACACGTTCATCAAACGTCCACTACACGTTCACCACACGGTCATCACACGTCCACTACATGTTCATCATATGTCCACCACAATTTTACCACACGTCCACAACACGTCCACCACACGTCCACTACTCGTCCTCCACACGTTTATCACACGTCCAGCACACGTCCACCACATTTTACCACACGTCCACCACACGTCTACTAGGCGTCCTCCACACGTTCATCACACGTCCACCACGCCTTTATCACACGTCCACTACGCCTTTACCAAGCCTTCTCGATACGCCCATTAGACATTCACCATGTGGAATAAACTGCCATCATGTATCCATAATAAGACCACCAGGCTTCAATACGTCGACCAGACGTCCACCTCATGCCCCTGATACGTGTCTGAGACGCCTACAATACTTCCCTAATACGCTCTCCTAACGTTTGCAATATGCGGTCGCTGTGAGTTCAAGTCCAGCTCATGCTGGCTTCCTCTCCGGCCGTTCGTGGGCAGGTCTGCCAGCAACCTGCGGATGGTCGTGAGTTTCCCCCATAATGCTGGCCGTCGTCGTATAAGTGCAATATTCTTGAGAACGGTAAAACACCAATCAATTAAATAAAAAAATAACGTTTGTAATAAGACATGTTTTGTATATGGTAATGCTGACACTGATGCAACTGAATGGGTAATTTGTCAGAACAACTGGATATACCAGAGTCAGTGGAAAATTCTAACAGTACATCGAGCGCCTGGATGTAGTATAGAAAGCAAGTCATCATGTACGGGCTTTTGGTGAAGCGATCTACGATTCATCTTATATTAAGGTGATGTCATGAACGTTTGTCTGTGTATAGAGACATAGTCTACCTTGTATATGTTTCCCGGAACAAATTCACGGAACACACATTGTCGTCTGCCTGTTTCACTGTACTACAGCATACATGTACACTGAGTACTTTATATGCACTCATATGCTTTATATGCAGTTCGTATCAGATTGGAACCCACGAACTCATTTACGTGCACGAGCGGTGGGGACCTATATCATTTTAATACTTGTATAATACATTAATGCTGCACACGTATACTACATCATTTTAATACTTGTATGAAACATTAATGTTGTACACGTATCCTACATCATTTTAATACTTGTATGAAACATTAATGTTGCACGTGTATCCTACATCATTTTATTACTGGTATAATACATTAATGTTGCACGTGTATCCTACATCATTTTAATGCTGGTATGATACATTAATGCTGCACACGTATCCTATATCATTTTAATGCTGGTATGATGTAATCACAATCGCTGATTATGTGAAAAATCGGCAGCTTGTAAGCATTAAGTAATCTTCGGTTTATTCCATCTCTACCAAGTCAACCTTCAATCAGTAATCTCAGGTGTATCCCGTCTCTATCAAGTCAACATCCTATCGGTAATCTTCGGTTTATTCCATCTCTATCAAGTCAACATCCAATCAATAAGCTCCGGTTTATTCCATCTCTACCAAGTCAACATCCAATCAGTAAGCCCCGGTTTATCCCATCACTATCAAGTCAACATCCAATCAGTAAGCTCCGGTTTATCCCATCTCTACCAAGTCAACATCTAATCAGTAATCTCTGGTTTATTCCATCTCTACCAAGTCAACACCCAATCGGTAAGCTCCGGTTTATTCCATCTCTACCAAGTCAACATCCAGTCAGTAAGCTCCGGTTTATTCCATCTCTACCAAGTCAACATCCAATCAGTAAGCCCCGGTTTATCCCATCACTATCAAGTCAACATCCAATCAGTAAGCTCCGGTTTATCCCATCTCTACCAAGTCAACATCCAATCAGTAAGCTCCGGTTTATCCCATCTCTACCAAGTCAACATCCAATCGGTAATCTCCGGTTTATTCCATCTCTACCAAGTCAACATCCAATCAGTAAGCTCCGGTTTATCCCATCTCTACCAAGTCAACATCTAATCAGTAATCTCTGGTTTATTCCATCTCTACCAAGTCAACACCCAGTCAGTAAGCTCCGGTTTATCCCATCTCTATCAAGTCAAAATCCAGTCAGTAAGCTCCGGTTTATTCCATCTCTATCAAGTCAACATCCAATCAGTAAGCTCCGGTTTATTCTATCTCTACCAAGTCAACATCCAGTCAGTAAGCTCCGGTTTATTCCATCTCTACCAAGTCAACATCCAATCAGTAAGCCCCGGTTTATCCCATCACTTTCAAGTCAACATCCAATCAGTAAGCTCCGGTTTATCCCATCTCCACCAAGTCAACATCTAATCAGTAATCTCTGGTTTATTCCATCTCTACCAAGTCAACACCCAATCAGTAAGCTCCGGTTTATTCCATCTCTACCAAGTCAACATCCAGTCAGTAAGCTCCGGTTTATTCCATCTCTACCAAGTCAACATCCAATCAGTAAGCCCCGGTTTATCCCATCACTATCAAGTCAACATCCAATCAGTAAGCTCCGGTTTATCCCATCTCTACCAAGTCAACATCCAATCAGTAAGCTCCGGTTTATCCCATCTCTACCAAGTCAACATCCAATCGGTAATCTCCGGTTTATTCCATCTCTACCAAATCAACATCCAGTCAGTAAGCTCCGGTTTATTTCATCTCTACCAAGTCAACATCCAATCAGTAAGCTCCGGTTTATCCCATCTCTACCAAGTCAGCATCTAATCAGTAAGCTCCGGTTTATTCCATCTCTACCAAGTCAACATCTAATCAGTAAACTCCGGTTTATCCCGTCTCTACCAAGTCAACATCCAATCAGTAAGCTCCGGTTTATTCTATCTCTATCAAGTCAACCTCCAATCAGTAAGTTCCGGTTTATTCCATCTCTACCAAGTCAACATCCAATCAGTAATCTCCGGTTTATCCAACCTCTATAAGTTAACATCCAATCACTACACCGTGACAATAACTCTAAACAAACTATAAAAGACTTCACAATACTTTCTGGGGTTTATGATTTACACGAACACTTCTAGTTACAATGTCATCCGCATTTATATTCGGGAACATCCTAGGCATTTGTCACGATCAAGCCGTATCTGTAATCACAAAGATGTGTACATTCGCTAACAGTAGGCCTATACAGCTAGTGGAGTTAAGTGCAAGGCAAGAACATATTTTCTGTAATATATACCGTACCGGATGTTTAAAGCCCGTGACAATCTAAAGTGCATATACCTTTGTCCCGGACAAACGTCATGATGTAAGAAGCTGTTTACTATATGTGTCAAGTTCCGGTACAGGTACGTGTAGGCTTCACCAATAAACCAGTGACTCCTCCGTCATGTGCAGTCGGATATCATCTCCGTCAAAGCAAATATCCGTGTCGGTTAAGGAACTATGATAAAGACATATTGTTAGCGTAAAACTTGAACGTCCGTTTTGAGAACAGTATTCTCCGGTTCGAATCCCTGGCGGACAAAGTCGTGCCTGTAGTGAGTATAACTACATTGCGCAGTGGGAAATTGGTGAGCACCAGTGTGACATTTGTACGCGTGTGCGTTGTCAGCACTAGTGTTACACATAATCTTACCGCCAAAAGGAGAGACTGCCGGTGAAATAGGACGTTCTAGCCGGCAACTGATGTGAGACGAACGGTCAATGAATGCGGCAAACCAATAACTGCTGTGCATGAACATACTCAACTGCGAGGATAGACGAGACGGCGCGGCTGCCGGCCAATGTACGGCCGTTAATCATTCCTTGGCTGCCCTGGCTGCTAGCACCACTCCCGCCAGCGCCACTCTGGGCACACTTCGTGCTGAAGTCATCGAAGAGATACACGGTGCCTCGCGGACTGACTTCGGTCTCACGTGCGATGGGCTTGTATGTCAGTTTTGGAGAGTGCTGGATAACTGCGTGAGGATACATATGCCTATTCATATATATATATATATACATACATACATAAAGCCAAACCAGCAAACTGCGAGAGGAGTGAGGGAGCTGTCATCTGGGCCCTCTGCCTCACTCAACTCTCCCTGATAATCTTTTAATCCGGTTGAATCATCTAAATAAGGGTATACTTTACATGGACTTCAACGAGCGAGTGTCTTCGCCGGAACTTCTTTAGTAACTTGGATTGTGTCTGTTTCTCATCTTTGCATTTTTTCGCCTTGGATTTATAACGTAAGATGAAGATCTGGAGACATGGGCAAAAAAAATAGCAAACTGAGAGCGGACGAAGTGGAGGAACTGACAAAGAGGACATACTGTAAGTATTACTACGCTATACTGGTGAATAATGTGTAAACAATTAACGTCATCTGTATGTATGTATGTAATAATGTCATTTGAGGAGAAAAGACAGCCCCCAGGTTTTCTTAAAGTTTGAGAAGCCTGTTTAAATCAGAGCTGTTTAACCCATCGCCATGTGCTGCGGATAGATGCGGGGTTAGACCTCCTTTCACTCCGCAGTTTTTAATGAATTAACCTATTAACAACACTTCAGCCTGAGGCGTATGTTGTGATTGCGAGGGTGTGTGTAACGGCACTGTGTGCAGTTTGATCGCGGCTCACATAGCTTCACATGGGATGTGCGCCCGAGCTCCGTAGAACCTGTACCACAGACATCTTCCCCTTCCTTCTCCTACACGTGGTAAATATAGACCACAACTCCCCCCTCCCTACCCATCCCCACTCCACCCCCAACTCCCCCAACGCACGGGCAATAAGTGGAACAGTTCTCTATCAATGTACCGTTCGCTGAATTTAAAGTCGGTGCATTTACTTGAGTGCACAGTTAGGAAAACGATGTTGAAATGCACAAATATCATACAAGTTAACCAGAGTTAACGCTGCGACCTAGTAACTATCCCTACTGAAAAACACCACTAAGTCTGTTCTGTATATTCACCATATAATGTAACATCACAGAGCTCAGGGTAACAGTCTTACTTCATATACATATAAGGAATGCAGGAAATCAGTCTCCTCACCCCGAATGCACACATGTGGATACATGTGGGAAGGTCTGTCAATAACCTGCGGATGGTCGTGGCTTTCCCAACACATTGCTAGCCGCCGTAAGCCAAAAGGTCATGTGTACGGCGCGAAACTCCAATCAAATAAATCAAATATAATCAGGAAAGTGAGAGAAATGCACCATGGAAATATTGTTTCGGATATAACAGTTGTAAAAGTAAAACACGCGTATTATAGACAGTACGTCAGTCAAAAATTCAGTTCGTCGAAGATTCAGTCAGAGATTCAGTCAGTCAGCTTATTTCAGAAACAGAGAACGACATGTAAACGATGCCAGTCATCGGCCAATCAGACACTTATCGATCGACTACAATGGTACACAGAAATTTAAATATTCAGTGCGAATGTGACGAATAGCCTGCAGATAAATAAAGAATGAGATGACCTAAATCTGGCTCTTATTGTCATATCTACCGAAACGTTTGTTAATATTATATAATATTTGTGTACTGATGTCAGTTTAAAGTAGACCATCTTTATTTTTAATGTGTATCCTCTAGTGTTAGAAACGACCTGTCTCCCCCCTTCACCCCCACCCCCGTTACATACCCATTGTTCACCTAATGCTCGGGAATATAATATCAGTATAGATGTTAAACTGATTTACAAGATTTACTATCAGGCCTATGGTGAGCAATATCAAATGTACATATTGCCGTAGATGTTCGAGTTGGTAAAAAAGTGATGTTTATTGGAATGTGGGAGGGGTGAGCCGAAGGATGGTTACAGGGAGAGAGTGGATGGGGGTAATATATGGATGGCAGCAGGCCGATATTGCTCTAAAATCGATTACCGCATTTCCGGTGAACAGTTTATGTATTGCCCCAGGTCACGTGAAAGCCCGCGAGATTCAGATTTCTAAGGAAGCAATAACAGGCGTTGATTCCGGCGGTATAATATCCTGTTTTTATCCCGTGTTACTTTGACTGTTGTCTGGCATGGATGGCCTAGGGTGGTTACAAGCCTTATTGGCTGCTGAGAATGAAGATGAAGCTGTACAGGTTACCGAATTTAGAAGTGCAGGGATTTACATTCAGTCAAAAATCAACAGTGTCCTCAATACAGGCCCATAGTATAGACCTATAGGTTACACAAGCGCATTGATTTTCCTTACTATTTGTCTAGTTTGTCAACTTCAACCTCAAAGACATATATCCCCAAATTTTCTCGTGGTACGATACCATACCCCTACACGTAGTTTGCAGTTTTCCCCACAGCATACCAAACATAAACCTAGCATGACCACCGTTTTTTAGGCTGTGGTTGCTGGAAATGAAGTCATAACATCTTCTTAACTCGGTAACCTCCAGGGTGTGGGTAATAACAGAGGACAACAAGTTTTCAGTTCTATACGAAATAATCAACATTATAATATATTTTAACTAGATGCGAAATAACAGTGCATAAATTTATAGTGTATGAACAAACTAAAATGTCTGTGTGGCAATATTATCCAGTCAGTGCTCCTTCACACTTCAGTTTGGAGGCAAATCTTGAGCTCGAATGCCCGAACTCCGCACGTGTAACGTGTAGGCCTATAGCTACGTGAAATGTCCTGCTCTTCAGGCACAACCTTTATAAGGCCAACCGATGAAGTTCAGGTTCTCTCCCCTGAGATAGCGCGGATCATTGGACAACTGATGTGGAAGGAGTGCTTAACCATGTGATAGCTTACCACAAATTTGGCTTTGTACCCCAAGCTTCGATGGTGCAGACTTTTCGCTAACATGGGGAGATTTATCTATGATCAAAACGCACACGTCACTAAAAATTGTTATTGACACAGAAAAACACCCGGATACGTGTACATGTATATCTTAACACAATATAATTGCAGTCATCCGACCTTCTCTGGTTTCCGCTTGTAAATCCAGATCCCGCTCTTTGAAGCACCCTGCAGTCGTACAAATCAATCGTGGGCGACAAGGTCACTTAGCATTTATACAGGACAAAACAACTTGTACAGATAGTGAGGCCTGAAAATAGGCCTATAACTCTTATAACGATAACGGCGTTTGATCGTTCGATAATGTCTACAAATTTTGGTGTGCGAAAATAAGATGCGTTCTTTAGTTTGATACGTTTTCGAGCCGGGTTATTAGTGATAGACCTTCCATGGGTCCAGTATCAAGCGGATACAAATTTGCGTCTAGAGCTATGGATCATGTCATATCTGCTATAGAGAATAGGCCATTTAAACTGCCTTCTGTGATCCTAGAACACGTCGTTCCGAAGGTACAGACATTGATCAAGTCACTCTCTCAGCAGAATGAATGTAAAGCCCCTAACTGGACAGGTGTGTTACCTTGGGCGTGGTTCCTCATTGATTAGGTTTGCTAAAGGAGGTTAATTTGTGTCATATGCATCGGATGAGAGCGACCCGCATTACACTCTGTGGTTAGCTATGACGTGAACACTGTTGGCAAATGTGAGTCTTGTGGCCGAAGAATATGTTATATTTATTGTAAGGTAAAGATACACGGATACTTCGATACAGCGTCTTTGATGTGGCCGTCTTTCTCTCTGGCAAACATGCTCTTCTTTCTTTTTTCCATCATAGCCATTTATTCGTATGGTAGCGTGTAACACGAACACTTGCTTGCTTTTTTGTTGTAGGGCTCATTGTTCAAATAATCATTGGTGATTACTGACTCCCGATGTCCGTTTTGTGTTGACAAGTGGTGTACGTATGATGAATGTGACGAGTGGTGGACGTATGATGAAGGCTACGATTGGTGTACATATGATAAATGTGACGATTGGTGTACTTATGATGAATGTGACGAGTGGCGTACGTATGATGAAGGTGGCGATTGGTGTACTTGTGATGAATGTGACGAGTGGCGTACGTATGATGAAGGCTACGATTGGTGTACATATGATGAATGTGACGATTGGTGTACTTATGATGAATGTGACGAGTGGCGTACGTATGATGAAGGTGACGATTGGTGTACTTGTGATGAATGTGACGAGTGGCGTACGTATGATGAAGGTGACGATTGGTGTACTTGTGATGAATGTGACGATTGGTGCACGTGTGATGAAGGTGACGATTGGTGTACTTGTGATGAATGTGACGAGTGGTGCACATGTGATGAATGTGACGATTGGTGTACTTGTGATGAATGTGACGATTGGTGTACGTATGATGAAGGTGACGATTGGTGTACTTGTGATGAATGTGACGATTGGTGTACTTATGATGAATGTGACGATTGGTGTACTTGTGATGAATGTGACGATTGGTGTACTTGTAATGAATGTGACGAGTGGCGTACGTATGATGAAGGTGACGATTGGTGTACTTGTGATGAATGTGACGAGTGGCGTACGTATGATGAAGGTGACGATTGGTGTACTTGTGATGAATGTGACGATTGGTGCACGTATGATGAAGGTGACGATTGGTGTACTTGTGATGAATGTGACGATTGGTGTACTTGTGATGAATGTGACGATTGGTGTACTTATGATGAATGTGACGATTGGTGTACTTGTGATGAATGTGACGATTGGTGTACTTGTAATGAATGTGACGAGTGGCGTACGTATGATGAAGGTGACGATTGGTGTACTTGTGATGAATGTGACGATTGGTGCACGTGTGATGAAGGTGACGATTGGTGTACTTGTGATGAATGTGACGAGTGGTGCACGTGTGATGAAGGTGACGATTGGTGTACTTGTGATGAATGTGACGAGTGGTGTACGTATGATGAAGGCTACGATTGGTGTACTTGTGATGAATGTGACGATTGGTGCACGTGTGATGAAGGTGACAATTGGTGTACTTGTGATGAATGTGACGAGTGGTGCACGTGTGATGAAGGTGACGATTGGTGTACTTGTGATGAATGTGACGAGTGGTGTACGTATGATGAAGGCTACGATTGGTGTACTTATGATGAATGTGACGAGTGGTGCACGTGTGATGAAGGTGACAATTGGTGTACTTGTGATGAATGTGACGAGTGGTGCACGTGTGATGAAGGTGACGATTGGTGTACTTGTGATGAATGTGACGAGTGGTGTACGTATGATGAAGGCTACGATTGGTGTACTTATGATGAATGTGACGAGTGGTGTACGTATGATGAAGGTGACGATTGGTGTACTTGTGATGAATGTGACGATTGGTGCACGTGTGATGAAGGTGACAATTGGTGTACTTGTGATGAATGTGACGAGTGGTGCACGTGTGATGAAGGTGACGAGTGGTGCACATGTGATGAATGTGACGATTGGTGTACTTGTGATGAATGTGACGATTGGTGTACGTATGATGAAGGTGACGATTGGTGTACTTGTGATGAATGTGACGATTGGTGTACTTATGATGAATGTGACGATTGGTGTACTTATGATGAATGTGACGATTGGTGTACTTGTGTTGAATGTGACGATTGGTGTACTTGTAATGAATGTGACGAGTGGCGTACGTATGATGAAGGTGACGATTGGTGTACTTGTGATGAATGTGACGATTGGTGCACGTGTGATGAAGGTGACAATTGGTGTACTTGTGATGAATGTGACGAGTGGTGCACGTGTGATGAAGGTGACGATTGGTGTACTTGTGATGAATGTGACGAGTGGTGTACGTATGATGAAGGCTACGATTGGTGTACTTATGATGAATGTGACGAGTGGTGTACGTATGATGAAGGTGACGATTGGTGTACTTGTGATGAATGTGACGATTGGTGCACGTGTGATGAAGGTGACAATTGGTGTACTTGTGATGAATGTGACGAGTGGTGCACGTGTGATGAAGGTGACGATTGGTGTACTTGTGATGAATGTGACGAGTGGTGTACGTATGATGAAGGCTACGATTGGTGTACTTGTGATGAATGTGACGAGTGGTGTACGTATGATGAATGTGACGATTGGTGCACGTGTGATGAATGTGACGATTGGTGTACGTATGATGAATGTGACGAGTGGCGTACGTATGATGAAGGTGACGATTGGTGTACTTGTGATGAATGTGACGATTGGTGCACGTGTGATGAAGGTGACGATTGGTATACTTGTGATGAATGTGACGAGTGGCGTACGTATGATGAATGTGACGATTGGTGTACAAATAAGGAATGTGACGATGATGAATGTGAGGGGTGGTGTGTGAATAAAGAATGTGATGAATGATGTGCGAATAAGGAATGTGATGGGTATTGTGCGAATAAGGAATGTGACGAGTGTTGGGCGAATAAGGAATGTGATGGGTATTGTGCGAATAAGGAACGTGACGAGTGTTGTACGAATGAGGAATGTGACGAATGGTGTGCGAATAAGGAATGTTACGAGTGGTGTGCGAATAAGTACTGTGAGGGACTAGAAGTATACCAAGATTTGAAACAGGTATTCATTATCTCTCTATATCCAAGCACGCTTACATTTCGTAGTACATCAGGGATATGTTTTAAGTTACTGCAACCGATTCATTTAACGCCTTTATCTGCAGCCGATGACCATTAAACAAAATATAAAAGCCGAATACAGATGTTTCAGGTTGGCAGATTTTGTATAGAAGAGCTGGGCCTTGTGCCAAGACAGTTGCAGACGGAAAGCCTTGTTACATCATTTTCACAAAACGCGTGGTAAAATAGTGCGCATCATGTATTTACATATGTTTCTATCACTATATATAGCCGGGTGTTGGACGTTGCACTTGTGATGAATGTATTTACATGTACACAACGATACTGCTGCAGTCTCCCCGATCAGTCACCGGCACTAATTTCTTTGTACACCTGAACGTATTGTACCGTACAGATTGTGACAGGGAAGGTATCTGGCAATAAAAGCGCCCATGCGTAACCTACATACCACTATCCACGTGACCCAGCTCAAATAATTCTATTAATTTTAATAATACACCGTGTCGTTCATTTTACACCACGATGACCCTGGAACAGGACGTTTTGCTTCGTCACCCTGAGTCCTTAGGAACGCCTGTGATTATGCGAAATCTTATACACGTGTCCGGGCATACTTCTTCATTACAATGTGGTATTTACTGCAAACCACTTGCGGGCTAATTAGTTTAATTTTGTGAACTATTGTAGGATCCGCTTCTGATGCCGGGCTCCAGTGATTTGCCTTCCTATACAAACCTGGTTTGTCAGTACCTCCACCCACTGTTGCCTGTTCATTTCAGGAACTCTATGGTGAAGTGGTAGTTTGCAAATGCAGCCCAATGTCCCAAAGGACTCTCATCAATGCGCTCGCTGCGATTTCAAATCCACCTCATGCTGACATCCTCTACAGTCGTACATGGGAAGGCCTGCAGCTACCTGCGTTTGGCCTTGGGTTTCCCCAGGGTTCCCCGGTCGCCGTTATATTAGTGAAATATATTCTTGAGTGACGACGTAAAACTCCAAATAAATAAATAACTCAAACATACATCTCCCTTTCCTAACAGTATAACCTTATACAAACCAAATATGCTACATATTCACATTCACTTATGAGGGGCAGCCATTGTGAGCAAAGGTAAACGTCGCCATTTTGAGCACTTTGTACGGTAGCAGCTTTACCCTGAACTATATTTGTTACTGACAGACGTCATGATAGCCAGCTAAACTGCCACTTGGTCGTATCGGTTTTTTATGTCAGACAAAAATAAATGGCGTTTATTTATCTGCTGTTTCAAAGACTTCGCTCTCAGCGTGCATTGTCTTACACAGTTCGCTACAATGACTATTCAATATTACCCAACTACAACCTACGTGGTTCGCCTGACTACACTTGATAAAAATCCCTTTGCTATCCTTAAAAGCGTTTTTTTGTTTTGGCTCGGTGGAGAATCCTATGCTTTAAAACAAAAATTAGGCTCGGGGAACGTGATGGCCGGAAATAGCGGGAGAACGTGATTTCCGGAAATAACCAGAGAACGTGATTGCCGAAAATCTCGGAAGAACATGATTGCCGAAAATAACCGGAGGATGGGATTACCGAAAAGAGGCGAAGAACGTGATTGCCGGTAAGAGCCGAAGAACGTGATTACCGGAAATAGCCAGAGAACGTGATGGCCGGAAATAGCTAGAGAACGAGAGTGCCGGAAATAGCCGAAGAACGTGATTGCCGGAAATAGCGAGAGAACGTAATTGCCGGAATTAGCGGGAGAACTTGATTGCGGAAATAGCGGGAGAACGTGATTTCCGAAATGGCCAGAGAACGTGATTGCCAGAAATAGCCGGGGAACGCGATTGCCGGAAATGGAGGGAGAACGTGATTGCCGAAGATTTTTCAGAGTGGAACTCCTCCACCACACACCAGGTGGTGCAATAGGCTGCACATTAGTAGGGTGGCAGAGCATCTCGTTTCGTTGCGGATGCAGATGACCGCTCCCTGAGGGTAGTCAGTAACAATATACCTATGAATATAAATCCTTTATTGGCTTGGTCGGAGAAAGGCAGTGTAATAGGCGAAAGCGGGACCGATGTGGGTTGAATATATACACGTTCATTATACAGAAACGGGATGGTTTCACATCACTAAACTCTGGAGGGTTTTTCACTATTGTTATTTTTTATTATATAAACTATTAATATGCATATATACTGTTTTGTTATTATGACTGAGGTCGGTCTTTAAAATGCTTTCTTCCATTATATAACATCCTTGTGATTTTGTTATTTGTCTGTAGAGAAGGCTCGAAGACAATATTTTGTCTGTAAAGATGCATCCAGGACAATGTTTTGTCGTAAAAATGGCTCCCTGACAATATTTTGTCAGTAGAAGAGGCTCCCTGACAATGTTTGTGTGTAGAAAAGGCTCTCTGACTATTGATTTGTCTGTAGGGGTGGGAGGTGGGTGGGGAGGTTTGGGTATGTGTGAGAGGGTGGGCGTTTCTGCATGACACCGTTTCTCTGTATAGAAGGTTCCATGACACTGTTTTGTCTATAGAGAAGGTTCCATGATACTGTTTTGTCTATAGAGAAGGTTCCATGACACAGTTGTGTCTATAGAGAAGGTCCCATGATACTGTTTTGTCTATAGAGAAGGTTCCATGACACTGTTTTGTCTATAGAGAAAGTTCCATGACTCTGTTTTGTCTATAGAGAAGGTTCCATGACACAGTTTTGTCTATAGAGAAGGTTCCATGACTCTGTTTTGTCTATAGAGAAGGTTCCTTGATACTGTTTTGTCTATAGAGAAGGTTCTATGATAATGTTTTGTCTATAGAGAAGGTTCTATGACACTGTTTTGTCTATAGAGAAGGTTCCATTAGACTGTTTTGTCTATAGAGAGGGTTCTATGGTACTGTTTTGTCTATAGAGAAGGTTCCATGACACTGTTTTCTCTATAGAGAAGGTTCCATTAGACTGTTTTGTCTGTAGAGAAGGCTCCCACTACAATAATTTGTCGACAGAAAAGGCTCCGTGAAAATATTTGACTGTGATGTAATCTTTCCGCATCACACAGAGAACATGCATAAATTTGCAGGAGCTGACATCTAACGTGTAGGATTTCGAGTCCTCTTGCATCCAACTCCTTCATTAAATGGATGGCCAATGATGAAATATGGAAGGCCAAGACCAAAGTCAAGACTGAGAGGCAACACACTAGCGGAACCACTGACCGACAAAGCGCTGACTTTATGTTTGTGCAAAATATTGATGATACCTGCCCTCAATGGAAGCACACTGAAAATCGGACGCTCGTCATATCCGGTACATTTTACTTAGTTTTACAACCTAATGTCTGAAAAATAAATTAATTATGTCAAGAAAAAAGCTCGAGTTTTTCAAATAGTGACTAAATGTGCAAATACCATTAGTACGTGGAGAACATTACACACATTCTGGGAGGTCTTTCCTGCAATATTTTTCTGGATTTTTCGCCAGTTCACATGTAACTGGTGTGTCATAGACTATAATGTATTCCTGTACGCCCTATAGTGCACTTTACCCTTGCTAACAACATGGACATGTGTTCGGTGAAAAACAGCTGTTGGTTGCAGGCATTTTACTTGGAAATAAATCAGGCACTTACTGAGCGTTAGTGAAGTATGCCCGAGCGATACTTAAGCGATGGACAGGTAAAGAGTGTATGCTGTATACTTTCGTAAATTTGTATGGTACACGCTGAGATATATTAGGTTAGGAGACCTCTCCGGTACATGCTCAGGTGTAAACCTTTAGAAGGCCTGTCTGGTATACGCTGAAGTGTATTAGTTTAGGAGACCTCTCCGGTACATGCTCAGGTGTAAACCTTTAGAAGGCCTGTCTGGTATACGCTAAAGTGCATTAGTTTAGGAGACCTCTCCGGTATATGCTCAGGTGTAAACCTTTAGGAGGCCTGCTTGGTATGCGGTAAGGTGTAAAACTTTATGGGGCCTCCCTGGTATATGCTGAGGTGTAAAACTTTAGCGGGCGTGTTATGTGTATGCTGAGGTTTATTAGTTTAGGTATATCTGGTATATCCTGAAAGGTTAAGAAGACCTGTCAGATATATGTTAAGGTGCGGTATATGGTTAAATGCGATAGTTTGAGGAGCCTGTCATCTATGAGTTGAGTGGCGATAGTTTAGGAGGCCTGTCAGGCGTTTGGCGAGGGGCAATAGTTTAAGGGGCCTGTCAGGTATATGTTCAGTGGCGACGGTTTAGGTGGCCTGTCCGGTATATTCTGAGTGGCGACGGTTTAGGAGGATATGTCAGGTATATGTTGAAAGGCAATAGTTTAGGGGGCCTAAAAGGTATATGTTGAAAGGCAATAGTTAAGCAGGCCTGCCAGGTATATGTTGAGGGGTAATAGTTTAGAGAGATCCCGCAGATCATCTGTACGGCCATCCGGCTGTATAGATTCAGATCGCCCTCAAGTCACGCTCATACCCGCAGATCATCTGTACAGCCCTCCGGCTGTGTAGATTCAGATCGCCCTCAAGTCTCCCTCATCTGTACAGCCCTCCGGCTGTGTAGATTCAGATCGCTCTCAAGTCACGTTCATACCCGCAGATCATCTGTACGGCCATCCGGCTGTATAGATTCAGATCGCCCTCAAGTCACGTTCATACCCGCAGATCATCTTTACAGCCCTCCGGCTGTGTAGATTCAGATCGCCCTCAAGTCACGTTCTGTACAGCCCTCCGGCTGTGTAGATTCAGATCGCCATCAAGTCACGTTCATACCCGCAGATCATCTGTACAGCCCTCCGGGTGTGTAGATTCAGATCGCCCTCAAGTCACGCTCATACCCGCAGATCATCTGTACAGCCCTCCGGGTGTGTAGATTCAGATCGCCATCAAGTCACGTTCATACCCGCAGATCATCTGTACGGCCCTCCGGCTGTGTAGATTCAGATCGCCCTCAAGTCACGTTCATACCCGCAGATCATCTGTACAGCCCTCCGGGTGTGTAGATTCAGATCGCCCTCAAGTCACGTTCATACCCGCAGATCATCTGTACAGCCCTCCGGGTGTGTAGATTCAGATCGCCCTCAAGTCACGTTCATACCCGCAGATCATCTGTACAGCCCTCCGGGTGTGTAGATTCAGATCGCCCTCAAGTCACGTTCATACCCGCAGATCATCTGTACAGCCCTCCGGGTGTGTAGATTCAGATCGCCCTCAAGTCACGCTCATACCCGCAGATCATTTGTACGGCCCTCCGGCTGTGTAGATTCAGATCGCCCTCAAGTCTCCCTCATACCCGCAGATCATCTGTACAGCCCTCCGGCTGTGTAGATTCAGATCGCCCTCAAGTCACGTTCATACCCGCAGATCATCTGTACGGCCCTCCGGCTGTGTAGATTCAGATCGCCCTCAAGTCTCCCTCATACCCGCAGATCATCTGTACAGCCCTCCGGCTGTGTAGATTCAGATCGCCCTCAAGTCACGTTCATACCCGCAGATCATCTGTACGGCCCTCCGGCTGTGTAGATTCAGATCGCCATCAAGTCACGTTCATACGCGCAGATTATCTGTACAGCCCTCCGGCTGTATAGATTCAGATCGCCCTCAAGTCACGCTCATACCCGCAGATCATCTGTACGGCCCTCGGGCTGTATAGGCTCAGATCGCCCTCAAGTCACGTTCATACCCGCAGATCATCTGTACGGCCATCCGGCTGTATAGATTCAGATCGCCCTCAAGTCACGTTCATACCCGCAGATCATCTGTACGGCCCTCCGGCTGTATAGATTCAGATCGCCCTCAAGTCACACTCATACCCGCAGATCATCTGTACAGCCCTCCGGCTGTGTAGATTCAGATCGCCCTCAAGTCACGCTCATACCCGCAGATCATCTGTACAGCCCTCCGGCTGTGTAGATTCAGATCGCCCTCAAGTCACGCTCATACCCGCAGATCATCTGTTTGGTCCTCCGGCTGTGTAGATTCAGATCGCCCTCAAGTCACGTTCATACCCGCAGATCATCTGTACAGCCCTCCGGCTGTGTAGATTCAGATCGCCCTCAAGTCACGTTCATATCTGCAGATCATCTGTACGGCCCTCCGGCTGTATAGATTCAGATCGCCCTCAAGTCAACCTCATACCCGCAAATCATCTGTTTGGCCCTCCTGCTGTATAGATTCAGATCGCCCTCAAGTCACCCTCATACCCGCAAATCATCTGTACGGCCCTCCGGCTGTGTAGATTGAGATCGCCCTCAAGTCACGCGCATACTCACAGATCATCCTTACGGCCCTCCGGCTGTGTAGATTCAGATCGCCCTCAGTTTCATCTGACGGGACATATATTATATGATGAGACATATTATGTCGGAAATTATAACACTATTTTAAAACTATATAAACAAGTAACGAAAAAAAATACTTTACTTGCTCATATTAAATAGGTCCGGTTGTTTATTTGAGAACGAACAACTTGTTCATTGGTTGCGGGAGTTATCAACTGTCACGGGAACTAATTTAGTCCACACAGTTAGCGTGTGTGTGTGGTGCAGCCAATACATTCCAATGTTTTTTTGGGAAAGACAAAAGCCCTAGCATGTGAGAAAACCTTGCGTTCATTGATGCTTTCTCGAAATGTCTTAATTTACATACTAAGTGTGTACCAAATAGGTAGTTTTATGATCACACGAAATGCAGCGGAGTTGTAAGAGAACACAAAGCTGATGGCGCTAAGCTCAAGTGGGCTTGGTTCAACCGGCTGATGCGCTGCACGGATGTAATTGTTTGGCTAAAGATTGATCGAGTTTCATTGCAAGACAAGTTGCGTAATCGCACTGATTCGTACTGATTAGTTCATCTATTTACCCATCGTTGTAACACGGCTTTTCTTGTCGAAAAAGAAAATAACATAATTAGAAGTGTGACTCTCTCCCAGGAATAGTTTCAATTATTCTTAATTTTTTTATCTCTGGCAGAAATCGATTTCGCTGCATATTTCACTTACGCTGTGTTGTGGGTTTGGACTATGTGAAGGATTCTCTAACCCGTGGAATAAACGTATATAGGAGTAAAGCAGGAGAAAAACGTGAAACAAAACGAGTTAAGGGAAAATATTCCGAAGGGGGAATGTGTTCTCCACTTTTTAACACTAGGCCTACTTATATATTTCCAACTGGGCCATGTTGTTTGCTTCAAATGTTAAAGTGTTTTCATCACATATGTCAGGTATTCGGCAAATGCTTTAGCAGAAGTAATCTCGCATACAGTTTGATATGTCTTTTACAATGTGTTTATCAGAAGAAATTTCACGCATATGTTCTGTTTTGTAAATGTGTTTAGCTGAAGAAATCCCACACATGCGCTGTGTTTCTAAAACGTGTTTAGCACATAGGCCTATACAATACTTTTGTTAATGTGTTTTGCAGGAAAAATTTCAGACATATGTTGTGTCAACCATATACATATACACTGTCTTCTGCAATGCGTTTAAAAGAAGCAGTATCATGCAAGAATTGTATCTTCTGCAATGGGTTTAGCACAAGCAATCTCACACATACGTGGGCAATTTAAATCAGTTGATTCCGACAAGCAGTTCATGATTTGTGCCTTTAGTGAATTTGCGCTTGTAATAAATGTAAAATGTACATAGTTGCAGAAACGATTGTTTATATCTTATGTGCTACGTTTTCTAAAATACAGGGGCCTCCGTGGCTCAGTCGGTTAGCGCGCTAGCGCAGCGTAATAACACAGAAGCCTCTCACCAATGCGGTCGCTGTGAGTTCAAGTCCAGCTCATGCTGGCTTCCTCTCCGGCTGTAAGTGGGAAGGTCTCTCAGCAACCTGCGGATGGTCGTGGGTTTCCCCCGGGCTGTGCCCGGTTTCCTCCCACCATAATGCTGGCCGCCGTCGTATAAGTGAAATATTCTTGAGTACGGCGTAAGACAACAATCAAATAAATAAATAAATAAATTTCTAAAGTACAGTTCACTTGTAAGTGGTTTCAACAGCAAATTGCTGGTTGGAATATGGCTTCAAATTTTGAGCATTTAACAGCAAATTCAGTGTAAAATACTTTTCTCCAAAGGCCTTATAGAGGTTTTTCCACAAGGCAGTAAAACTTGATATACCGCAATGACATGCCATCACCACTGGAATACATCACGGCTATTAGCAATGACATGCCATCACCACGGGAATACATCACGGCTATTAGCAATGACATGCCATCACCACGGGAATACATCACGGCTATTAGCAATGACATGCCATCACCACGGGAATACATCACGGCTATTAGCAATGACATGCCATCACTACGGGAATACATCACGGCTATTAGCAATGACATGCCATCACCACGGGAATACATCACGGCTATTAGCAATGACATGCCATCACCACGGGAATACATCACGGCTATTAGCAATGACTTGTCATCACCACGGGAATACATCAAGGCTATTAGTGTAGATCATTCACAAATACTGTATCCAGCTTGTTGTACAATATGAATCTGTCAACATACATACTGCTTCACCGCTCTCACTGCTTGTGGGGCCTTGGTGGGGTCTTTTGGGGATTTTGTTGGGGCCTTCGTGGTACCTTGGTGTCAAAAACTGGTGTGACGACTTGTGAGGCCTGATAATCGCTGAACAACATTTGTCTTTTACCATCGCATATCTTCCCTCGGGCCCTGCGGCGTAAAACACCAATCAATGTAAATAAGCAAATGAGCTGTATATCTATACATCATATGGACGTATCAGAGATTTTTCCCTGATTTCGTCCACCAGTATAACTGACTGCCATCGTGTATTTAAGAAACTCTTGAGTATGGCGTCAGGCAAAACACAAAGTAATACACAAAATCTGCTTTGTGTTTAATTTATTCTTAATTCATGACGAGCGAAAAGCTCGGTAATGATTGATACATGGAGGACATCCTATCCACATACATACAGCCATGGAATGTTTGCATGTATCTGTAGCTTTCCTTGATTACCAAATGACATAAATGTGAACTGTGTCATAATACTGCATTTTGTTTTGTTTTCCGCAGTTTGTGAAGAGGAAATAAAACAGTGGTGAGTATGATGTCATACTTTGTTAAACGTGTTACATCACATTCATTTTTGGTCGCCTCTTAGGTAGTCTCCCCTTTTCGTTGTATTAAGTCAGATATGCCGTCTGCCGTGGATCTTTTGACAGTCATTGTTTTGACAAGTCACTAAAACCCTAACCCACTCACGTATGTAAACGTAAATAAAGTGATGGGTTAGTCGGTAAAATAAAACAATTATTGCATGTTTCAGAGTGGAACGTCGTGATTTGTCGGCTGTCGACAGCTGATTCCGGCAACTCGCGCTGCACGTACAACTCACGCTGCACGCTCGTTGTACATCATCTGTCTCACATAAACATGCAATCATTGTATAATGTACAACTGTATACTTCTTGAGGTAAAGTATCAGCCTTTGTATAAAACACAATGCACCCTATGACACCCTAAGGCAACATAATTTTGAAGTCATTCGGTTAGCTTTGTGATGCAAAGCAATCGAAGTTGTAAGATAGAGTAAGGAATTTTCTGACGTAAGAAACCGAGGCTTGGGATGGATGTAACTTGCTGGCGGTGTTAAATAACATAATCTGGTATGTACACTAAAATACATATATGCTTATAATGTAATGTTACATTCTTAGTGATGTAATGTTACTGATTTCGTGATGGAATGTTACAGACTTCGTGATGGAATGTTACACGCCTCGTAATGTAACAAACTTCAGGATGTAATGTTACAATTTTGTGACAAAATGTAGCAGACATTGTTATGTAAAATAAGAGACTGAGTGATGGACAAGTCTATCCTGTCGTATTGTCGACTAACAGTCTCATTTTCATTTTTACGCTGAATAATCTATATGACCATTCAGGCACTAGCTATTTATATACATCCATGCTTGCTGGGAAATTATTTACTCTTGCAGTTGATGGCCATCACTACTGTACAGAGTACCTCCGATTTTGGGTAGTTCCTTATCCTTCATCTCACACCCAACCCACCCCACCCCACCCCACTACCAGTCAATTTACTTTATTCACTTTTCTCGTTGCAATGAAGCGAGCTATTTGGGTCGCATGTAATTTTAACTCAACCAGTGACCAGGCGTTGACCTCACCTGACCGGTCAGGTTACCATGGTTATCTCTTGCTCGGTCGACTGACAAATCGAGTCAGGCTCCGAACTGGACACTACCTCTGGCCAGATATGGACGTAAAGGTGAACCGTGGTCCAGTGAAATTATGGTATTCCTGTAAAACAGGTCATGGAACCTTCGAAATCGATATGGGCTACACTGACTCATTGAGATGAGTCCGCCGTGTAAACGTTTACGGAACAAATTGTCTGGAAACTCTAAACCTATTTCCAGTTCTGACTGATGAAAACAGACAGCAACGTGCTTTGTACGTGCAATTAACATCTAACAGGCTATATAGTTTAGCAATGGATTCTAAGGGGAAACCTTTGGTCATGGTCCAGTGAGGTCGCGAGTTCAACCCCGGCTATGGGTGTCATGACATTGATCTTACATCAGGAGTTTTTCTCTTTCAAGGGTTAGGGTGAACTTCTCTAACCTCCGCAAATTTCCCCCACCAGTGAAATATTTATGAAGTGTCATAACAGAATGAAGTGTTAATGTGGGGTAAAGCAATGCAACACGACAAAGTGTTAATACGGGGTAAGGCAGTGTAACAGAACACAGTGCTAATACGGGGTAAAGCAATGCAACAGAACATGGTGTTAATACGAGGTAAGACAATGCAACAGGACTAAGTGTTAATAAGGGGTAAGGCAATGCAAAGGACAAAGTGTTATAGTCTGTTTCTTTTAGCGAGTCGCCTATTTCCAGCTGTCTGTAAAATCAGTCATACCCGCTAACAAAAAATTGCACAAATTCTACACACCGATGTGTTGTACTTCTGTATTATTACCAGGAAAAACAGTTATAATACTCGTTCTAATTCAAAATGTTAAAGTCCATAAACCTGGTTCAACAAAAAGAATTCATTGCCTCAGGTGACGTCATAATTATTCAAAAGCAAGTGGCACGCTGGGCAGTGGGCGTAGATAGTAATTTGTTTTACAATAGCCGCATATCTAAACATACGGTTAGAACAAACTTCACGCAGTAATACCGCTACTACATTGTCTCATTCAATAGACTACATTTTTGTAGAACAGAATTTCCTAACATGTAACTCTAACACCATACAGCTGTGAGATCAGATTCTACAACAGATAAAATAAGTCATTTATGGATGTTATAGCATACTAAAAACGTGCGAACAGTCTCAAATGTGGCAGCGTCAGAAACGGATTTCAAATCTAAGTAGATAGCAGTTTAGATAAGTGGTGTTGCCTATTGTCAAAACATATTAAACTCCAGGACGCCATAGTTTTCTAAATAATGATGACGTAATCGAGTCAATGAGTTCTTGCCGTCGAAACTGAGCTCATTTAGTTGAACATCATGAATTACAAGAGGTGTTCTAACTTTATTTTCTGTGCAAGAATGTGAACTTCCAACATATCCATATGTAAAACTTGTGTTGTTAGGCGTCACCGATTAACGGCAATTTTAGTAGTTAGTAGAACTGATTTTACAGACAGCTGTATACAGGCGATTGGCTAAAGAAATATATTGTGATACAGGGGTAAAATGTCTTGGCCGAAAATTTAAGTGCCAATGCATGATACAGGATGACAGAGCAATAAAGGAGTTGTGCCAAAATAAGGTGTCATGGCAGGGTTAAGTGTTTATACAAGATTAGGATAAGGCGTCGTGCCAGAATAAGGTGTTACAAGACAAGGCGTCGTGACAGAATGAAGTGTTAATGCAGAATAAGGCTTCGTGCCAGAATAAAGTGTTAATACAGGATAAAACGTCGTGTCAGAATGAAGTGTTAATACAGGAGAAGACGTCGTACCAGAATGAAGTGTTAATACAGGATAAACCGTCGTGCCAGAATGAAGTGTTAATACAGGAGAAGACGTCGTGCCGGAATGAAGTTTTAATACAGGACAAGACGTCGTGCCAGAATGAAGTGTTTATACAGGATAAGGCGTCGTACCAAAATGAAATGTTAATACAGGATAAGGCTTTGTGCCAGAATAAAGTGTTAATACAGGATAAGACGTCGTGCCAGAATGAAATGTTAATACAGAATAAGGGCTCGTGCCAGAATGAAGTGTTAATACAGGATAAGACGTCGTGCCAGAATGAAATGTTAATACAGGATACGGCGTCATGCCGGAATGAAGTGTTAATACAGGATTGGGCGTCGTGTCATAACGAAGTGTCAGTACAGGATAAAGTGTCTTGATTTACATTATTAAGCATTGTACAAGTCTGATCAAACCCAGGGTATGCTTAATTTTATATTCCTCACTGCAGGAGTCAAAATCTCTGGATAAGAAATTCCACCTCCGTTTTTGTGGCAGCCTGTTGGTCGATGCTGTTTACGCACAGATTGGCGCACAGATTTACGCAAAGATTTGCGCACAGTGATGAAACATCTGTAGCATTTAAGCCTCAACCAATTTTTCGAAAAAATGTATAATATTTGTAACGATTACAAGTTTGATCTTGCATTAGTCAAGTTGTGTTTTCCAGAGCCCTTTAGTTTTTCCACTCCTCTGATTTCCTTTTCGCAATTATATATGGTAGACGCCTTCAGTCGACGTTGCATTGATTTTTCCCGAGTGCTATTTAGCTCTAAGACTCCGACACTGTTATTCCAATTATGCTATTTTTTTCCGAAATGTATGCGGTTGTTTACTCTCGTCATACTGCGTAGAGACATCATAAAATTGTATTTCTAGCAGCATTAGAATGACATAATACCCTAGAGAGTTGCATTGATTTGCCTTTGTCTTTTTTTTTTTTTTGGTGCATTCTTATGCTGACCACGTCCACGTATTGATCTCAGTGGCAGAGTTATTTGACGTTGTCTGTGGCGGAGATTGGTAAGCTCTATTCAGCATTGGAAATGTCATCAAGACATACTGCTCATTCTCCACGCGCGAACAGGATCTTGTTTGACAATAATCTCTGCTGCCGGTACATTTGCTGATCTTCACAGGCGTCGCCTCCGTTTTCAGCTCTCTCATTTCGGCACATTAGTTCTAAAGAGATTAGACGTCGAAAGACAAATTTCAGGAGGGATATTGATTCCAGAGACATTCTCCATGGTGTTAAGAATGGAGTCAAGCAGTGGAGGGCAACTGCTTTAAATAAGTAGACAGTTAAGTTAAAATAGCCAGCGGTTTGCACTTAAGGCCAGCCATTTATTAGAACGTGCTACAGTATTAATTAAATGACTTAAAGAATCAATAATGGCCACAATAAATTCTTATCTTATATAGGTTAAAGGGAATCCAACTGATACCTTATAAAATAAAATCCATTTATTTATTTATTTGATTGGTGTTTTACGCTCCACTCAAGAATATTCTTATACGAGGGCGGCTAGCATTATGACGCAAAACCGAGGTAGAGCCCGGAGGACATCCACAACCATCCGCAGTTTGCTGGCAGACCTTTTCACGTGTGACCAGCGAGGAAACCATCATGAAGTGAACTTGAACTCACTGAGACTGCATTGGTGAGAGCCTACTGGATCATTGCTGGTACGCTAATCACCTCGGCCTCGGAAGACCTCACAATTCTGTAATAAACAAAAGGAAGAAACATTGCTATGTAATAAATTGTGATATATAGTAGAGAACAAAGCCAGAGCAGCGAAGACATTGTGATGGTTGACAAATGGTCACACCTATTAGCGGTGAAACCAGGCCTCTTGTCAATTGACCGAGTAAGCCTGCTAATGCTTTTATAAACTTAGTTCCTATATTTTTACATATAAAACTAAAACCTAACATCTTTCCGTCGTTCTCCTTGGTTATATCTGCTATTCGTCTAAAAGCATCTAATGTGGGTGTGTTTGTTGTAATATGGATCCCTGCATTCGATAATCCATGGAATTCGGTTTGTGGAGTTTTAACAGTTTTTTAAACATATTTTAACAGTTTAGCGGATGTACATGTCACAGAGAACAACAAAACTGATTATTCACACACTCAACGTCCTCCGATTTATTTAAACATGTTAAAACTGACCTTTTTGAGATACTGATGCAAATAAAGCTATTTTTGTGATGCTCGGAGAGACATTGCAATGCACTGATATGTAAATATGTTCCCGGGCCTGATCTGCCAGGACCAGTAATACAGACAGTGTGAACGTAAGCAGTAGACCACATCGGACCACTAAGCCACACTGGCCTGTTGGACTTTAGGACACGGTTTTCATCATGAACACCCGGAAAATTTATTTATTGATGTGTTTTGCGCCGTACACAAGCATATTTCACGGATACGATGGCGGCCAGCAACATGGAGGTAGGAAACTGATTAGAGCCCAGGGAACCCACGACCATCCGTAGGCTTCTGCCATACCTTTCCACGTACGGTCCGAAAAAAAGCCAGCAAGACCTGGACTTGAACTCCCATTGACCACAATAGTGTTATTACGCTGCGCTAAGACCCTAACCTCTAGGCTACGGAGGTTCCCACAATCGGAAAAGGTTCCAAATTGCTAGAGAACCGTTTTGTTTCACAACGAACCTGTAGTGTGTGTAGTAAGTGGAGGAAGTTTTGTTGGAAACACTTATAGAAAATGTTCACTTCAGCTCTCAGCTATTCTGACCTCTGCCGTAGAAGTGTTATCTGAACTTGCACATGAGAGATATCAAGGCATTGCACATGGTGTGGAGATACGGTAACAAGCAGAGCCACACGCAGCTCTATATAACAAGTTGCCACGCGGAGGTCAAGACACTCGCCAAATGCTCCCCTCGAGCTTTCTTCGATACCGGTACAGGCACTGGTAACAGGATTCGTAACGTAGTTTAGGAAATCCTTTAGATTCAAGTTACATTTCTTCATAAACCGGGTGATATTAGTACTGTCACAACTTGAGGGTCATCCGTAGTGTATCAAGTTTGGTCACTGACTTAAAACAATGCCTGTATTTAATATTATGTTGTATTCTTACATATACCACGTGGGAATGTCTCAGCAACCTGCGGATGGTCGAGGGTTTCCCCCGGGCTCTGCCCTATTTCCACCCACCATAACGCTGCCGCAGTCGTATAGGTGAAATGTTCTTGAGTTCGGCGTAAAACACCAATCAAATAAATAAAATACATATACCAGGAACCTGTTAGTGTACTAAGCATCCCCGCCTGTGGCCCCTGTTGATGCAGTAGCATCTCCGCCCCTGGTCCCTGTTGGTGGACTAAGCATCCCTGCCCCTGGTTCCACTTGGTGGACTAAGCATCCCTCCCCCTGGTCCATGTTGGTGGACTAAGCACCCCCGCCCTTGGTCCCTGTTGGTGGACTAAGCAACCCCGCCCCTGGTCCCACTTAGTGGACTAAGCACCCCCGCCTCTGGTCCCTGTTGGTGGACTAAGCACCCCCGCCTCTGGTCCCTGTTGGTGGACTAAGCATCCCTGGCTCTAGTCCCACTTGGTGGACTAAGCACCCCCGCCTCTGGTCCCTGTTGGTGGACTAAGCACCCCCGCCTCTGGTCCCTGTTGGTGGACTAAGCACCCCTGTCTGTCGTCCCTGTTGGTGGACTAAGCACCCCCGCCCCTGATCCCTGTTGGTGGACTAAGCATTCCCGCCTCTGGTCCCACTTGGTGGACTAATCACCCCCGCCGCTCGTCCCTGTTGGTGGACTAAGCATCATCGCCTCTGCACCCTGTTGGTGGACTAAGCACCCCCGCCCCTGGTCCCTGTTGGTGGACTTAGCACCCTCGGCTTTGGTCCCTGTTGGTGGACTAAAGCATCCCCGCCTCTCGTCCCTGTTGGTGGGCTAAGCACCCTCGCCTCTCGTCCCCGTTGGTGTACTAAGCACCCTCGCCTCTGGTCCCTGTTGATGGACTAAGCACCCCCGCCTCTCATTTCTGTTGGTGGACAGCATCCCCGCCTCTGGTCCCCGTTGGTGGACTAAGCACCCCCGCCGCTCATCCCTGTTGGTGGACTAAGCACCCCCGCCCCTGGTCCCTGTTGGTGGGCTAAAGCATCCCCGCCTCCGGTTCCTTTGCATTCTTTTAATGTAATAGTATGTTAAATGTGATGATAACACAGCATTTTGAGTAATTCTAGACCAGTGAGGTCTAATCATTTCCAGTTAACATCGCTGCCTCTTTTTTTGACCTAAGTCTGCTTGTGGTCGTAGACGTTCCCACAATTTATGGATTTTACACGTGCATAAACAGGCAGAATAAAATGTTGTAATGTGGGAAGAAAGTCGAGAGAGTAACGATAGAATGAGGTGTTGATACAGTGTAAGGCGTCTTGCCACAATGAAGCAATAATACAGGATACGGCGTCGTGGCGGAATGAAGTGCTAATACAGGATAAGGCGTCGTGCCAGAATGAAGTGTCAATACAGATTAAGACGCCGTGCCAGAGTATAGGGTTTATTCAGGACAAGGCGTCGTGCCGGAATGATGTGTTAATTCGAGATAAGGCGTCGTGTGAGAATGAAGTGCTAATTCAGGATAATGCGTCGTGCCAGAATGAGGTGTTAATACAGGATAATGCGTCGCGACGGAATGAATTGTTAATACAGGATTATGCTGCGTGCCGGAATGAGGTGTTAATATATGATAAAGCGTCTTGCCAGAATGAAGCGATAATACAGGATAAGGCGTCGTGCCAGAATGAAGTGTTAATTCGCGATAAGGCGTCGTGTCGGAATGAAGTGTTAATAAAGGATAATGAGGTGTGCCGGAATGAAGTGTTAATACAGGATAAGAGGTCGTGCCGTTATGAAATGTTAATACAGGATAATGCGGCGTGCCGGAATGAAGTGTTAATACAGGATAAGAGGTCGTGCCGTTAGGAAATGTTAATACAGAATAAGACGTCGTGTCGGAATGAAATGTTAATACAGGATAATGCGGCGTTCAAGAATGAGGTGATAATAGAGGATAAGGCGCCGTGCCAGATTGAAGTCTTAAAATAGAAAAAGGCGCCATGCCAGAATGACGTAATAATACAGGACAAGACGCCGTGCCAGAATGAAGTGGTAATTCGGGACAAGGCGTCCTGTCGGATAGTGCGTCGTGCCAGAATGAAGTGTTAATACAAGATAAGGCGGCGTGCCGGAATGAGGCGTTAATACAGGATAAGGCGTCGCGACGGAATGAAGTGCTAATGCAGGATAAGGCCTTGTACCAGAATAAAGTGCTAATGCAGGATAAGGGGTCGTGCCGGAATAAAGTGTTAATACAAGATAAGGCGTCGTGGCAGAATGAAGTGTTAATACAGAATAATGCCTCGTGCCAGAATAAAGTTTTAATATAGAATAAGGCGCCAACAATAGAATAAAGAGCCAACAACACGGTAGGACGGAAATTATTTATTTATTTCATTGGTGTTTTGCACCATACTCAAGAAGATATCACTTTCCTATGTACGACCGGAGTGGAAGCCAACATGAGGTGGACCTGAACTCACAACCACTGCATTGGCGGAAGGTTCCTGGGTCATTGCGCCGTGGTAGAGTCTTTCCCCACCCCCAAACCCCACCCCCGTCCTCGGCATCGGAGGCTCTGGTCGGACATAAAACAAGTAACATCATGACAGGACGGAAGCAAGACAGCTAATATCACGAGAGGGCAGATATAAGACAGCTAACATCACGACATGGCGAACATAAGGCAGCTAAAATCAAGAACTGGCAGTCATAAGACAGGTAATCACACGACAGGGCAGATATAAGACAGGTACTCACACGACAGGGCAGGCATAAGACAGGTAATCACACGACAGGGCAGACATAAGACAGGTAATCACACGACAGGGCAGACATAAGACAGCTAACAACATGACCGTGCAGACATAAAACAGCTTATATCACGAAAAACCGGTCATAGAACAGTTAATAACTCGACTGGGCGGACAGAAGACAGTTAACATCAATACAGAGTGGACATAAAACAGCTAACAACACAGTAGAGCGAACATAAGACAGCTAACATTAGAAAAGGGCAAACATAAGACAGCTAACATCATGATAGGGCTGCAACAAGGAGGTACATTACATACACTCTAAGGATTCCTTCATCGTCATATGACTGAAAAATTGTTAAGCACGACGTTAAACCCCAAGCACTCACTTACTCACTCATGATAAGGCGGACATAAGACAGCTAACATCACGAGAGGGCAGACATAAGACAGTTGAGGTCACAACAGAGTGGACATAAGGGAGGCAGCAACACGGCAAGGCAGACATGCGGCAGATAACCACAGGACAGGACCAACATGCAGCTAACAACATTACTAAAGAACTTTACTTCTTCCCATCCAGTCGAAATACGAATCTAGACGAGTGTTGTTTTCTTCTAACAAGCTCTGAGGGAAAAAACATCGATTTGCTAATAGTGTGATACAGATACCTTACGTTTAGTGCAGATGCATACGGCGGTAAAAAAGATGGAAGGATGAGAGTGGCAGAGGTATTTTCTTGACCGTCCCTGAGGACTTTACATGTGCACGTAATACGTTGGCTCTGTTGAGTATATGTCGAGGATCGATGTCAATTTAAAGCCGTCAGACTACCCCAGACACCGCATCGATCATAAGGATCATTTCAAATTAGGAAATAGCTGTTGGTGAGGTTACAACAAATCCATATGTCTAAGTGTCCTCCAGGACTCTCATTGTTTTACTAGGTTATCTGCCTGATAAAAGCATGCTTTCATTGTTATCTACCTAGACAAGGAGATCTTGCCCCTAAAATGGCCGCTGTCTTCTACGTGGTAACGCTGAGGTTCAAGGGCCTCCTTGCTGTTTTCTGTTGCACTCCGTATTTTTTCTCACTCGACCTCTTTTATGCATATCTAATTTTTATTTATTTATTCTATTTCTCCGATATGGTTTTAAATGTACAGGTGCACTCCTTAAAGCGCATCCTCCACTCTATGTGCCTGTTTCTACATTTCTGCCACCACTGGTAAACGTTGTGCAGAAATCTGGAACAGCGCGATGGTCACTTGGTTCATGGTGATGACGCAGAAAGTGACGTCAGATATTATTCCATAATACATGCGCATTTTCGCTTTGACAGCTCAAACAAATCCACTGAAAATACATTATGAACGCAGGTGAAGTCGTAATGAAGGAAGTCCTGTAGTTACGAGTGACGTCGTGTGGGAAATACTGAATATTGTCATCAAACTCTCAAAACTCCCAAATCAATGTACATAATACAAATGTAATCGTGTAACTGGTGATTTCTTTACCAGTTAATAACCCTGACCAAATCTGGTAATCAAATGTTCAAACGATCAGATGGCGTGTCATGGCGTAAAGATGACTTTACTCGTATTGCGTGTTCTCAGTGGAGTTTTGGGCCGGAGAGTAGTCGGGAGAAGCTCATGCACATGAGAACTTCTTTTGTTGCTCTGGCGCTGGTACAAAATCAAGGGAATTCTACCGAGCTCTGAAAATTCAATTACGGTTATATTTCAGACGAGTTTAAGTGAGTGTAATATTACGCCATCTGGGTTAAGCGTGTTTTCCTGTCTTGCCGATCACTTTACATGACCGTTAGGCGAAACACGGAATCAATGCAGTTAACTGAAACTGTCTAATCTAGACTCAGACAAGTACAGCCTTCCTAAACAGCTACGGGTTATCTGTAACTCTGGCATTCAGACTACTCATATAGCCTCCCACACTTCGCTGCGCCCTTCCCAAATTGATTGAGGTTGCCTGTAGCTCAAGCATTCTAAACCAAAAGGATTGCTTCCAAAAGGATGTCCACTACTGGATATTGCGATTTTTATTCAAAATATTGTGACCATTCGTGATTTTAGTGGTATTTGTCATCAACAATGATGTTTGTTTAAAGTGTTTACAATTTACTGTAGTAGTGTTTATCGTCAACAGTAATGTTGTGTACAGTATTTGCATTTGGCCGTAGTAGGGTTTATCGTCAACAATAATGTCTGTGTACAGTGTTTACATTTTACAGTAGTAGGGTTTATCGTCAGCAATAATGTCTGTGTACAATGTTTGCATTTTACATTAGTAGGATTTATCGTGAACAATAATGTCTGTATATAGTGTTTACATTTTACATTAGTAGGGTTTATCGTGAACAATAATGTCTGTGTACAGTGTTTACATTTTACATTAGTAGGGTTTATCGTGAACAGTAATGTCTGTGTACAGTGTTTACATTTTACATTAGTAGGGTTTATCGTGAACAATAATGTCTGCGTACAGTGTTTACATTTTACAGAAGTAGGGTTTATTGTGAACAATAATGTCTGCGTACAGTGTTTACATTTTACGGAAGTAGGGTTTGTCATCAGCAACAATGAATGTTGTGAATATAACAGTGATGTTCGTGACCAGTAAGAGACATCATAGTGTTTACAACCTCGGTGTTTAACGTTTGCAAATCACAGAGTTTAACGTTTACAATCAGATTGTTTATCGTTTGCAATCATAGTGTTTAACGTTTGCATTCAGAATGTTTATCATTCACAATCATAACGCTTACTGTTTACAATCACAGCTTTTGACATTTACATTCATAGTGTTTAAATGTTACAACATCGGAGTTTAATGTTTACATTCTTAGTGTTTAACGTTTACAATCACAGATTTTAACGTTTACAATCATACTGTTTAATGTTTACAATCACAGCGTTTAACATTTACAATCACTGTTACAACAAGGGAGGTTAACGTTTACAGTAAGATGGTTTTACCTTAGCATTAAACACTCATGTGGGCAAATATTTCGGGCAAATAGACCCTTAAAGCAGTGACGACAGATTTTTGGCAAAAGATCACACGTATCTGGTGAAATCCGGCTTTTTCTCAGTTTTTCTTAGTTGCGGTTTTAAATATCAACAATGAAAGTAACAACTTTCACGCCTAGCACCATGTATTCAGCAGAATTATGTAATCAAAGAAAAATAACGTAAGGACACATGCGACACATACTATATGTGTATACATGTGACACAAGCTATATGTGTATACATGCGACACATACTATATGTGTATACATGCGACACATACTATATGCGTATACATGCGACACATACTATATGTGTATACATGTGACACAAGCTATATGTGTGTACATGCGACACATGCTATATGTGTGTACATGCGACACATACTATATGTGTATACATGCGACACATACTATATGTGTATACATGTGACACAAGCTATATGTGTGTACATGTGAAACATGCTATATGTGTATACATGCGACACATACTATATGTGTATACATGCGACACATACTATATGTGTATACATGCGACACATACTATATGTGTATACATGTGACACAAGCTATATGTGTGTACATGTGAAACATGCTATATGTGTGTACATGTGAAACATGCTATATGTGTGTACATGTGAAACATGCTTTATGTGTGTACATGACACATACTATATGTGTATACATGTGACACAAGCTATATGTGTATACATGCGACACATACTATATGTGTATACATGCGACACATACTATATGTGTATACATGTGACACAAGCTCTATGTGTGTACATGTGAAACATGCTATATGTGTATACATGCGACACATACTATATGTGTATACATGCGACACATACTATATGTGTATACATGCGACACATACTATATGTGTATACATGTGACACAAGCTATATGTGTGTACATGTGAAACATGCTATATGTGTGTACATGTGAAACATGCTATATGTGTGTACATGTGAAACATGCTATATGTGTGTACATGACACATACTATATGTGTATACATGTGACACAAGCTATATGTGTATACATGCGACACATACTATATGTGTATACATGCGACACATACTATATGTGTATACATGTGACACAAGCTATATGTGTGTACATGTGAAACATGCTATATGTGTATACATGCGACACATACTATATGTGTATACATGCGACACATACTATATGTGTATACATGCGACACATACTATATGTGTATACATGTGACACAAGCTATATGTGTGTACATGTGAAACATGCTATATGTGTGTACATGTGAAACATGCTATATGTGTGTACATGTGAAACATGCTTTATGTGTGTACATGACACATACTATATGTGTATACATGCGACACATGGTATATGTGTGTAGAATTGACATGTGCTATATGTGTATACATGTGGCACATACTGTATGTGTATACATGTGACATATGCAATATGTATATACATGTGACACATGCCATATGTGTATGACAAATAGGTCGAGCAGTTTCACCAGTGTAGATGTGACATATACCGGTACAAACGAACCAGTCAGTTTTACGTGTATACCTCGGTCGTACATGTTTACAGCTGGGGCCGGATTCATGAAGCTCTAGTGACGTTGCGTACACGTTGTAGGCAGTTACGCGATCGTTACATAACGAGAGCCTTGTGAATTCGGCCTCTCAACAGGACAGCTTAGTCACATACAGATGAGCTGCGAAAATGTACAAGATTTCTGTTCATAAATTAGCAGCCAAACTTCGGATGAATATAAGGTGTGAAATCATCCGCAGCAGCGTGTAGAAACAAGTGAGAATCAATCTCGAGCACTCTCGCGTGACCTTGTTTAACCCAGGCTGTAGAGCTGTCAAAGAATAGCGAGATGAATCACGTGACCACTGACTCAAGAGATTCGGGTTAATCTTCGGATCTTCCCGAGAGAAAGGTGTAATTTTATCGCTATTTCGACAAGCGCAACCATTGCCTCCAGGAATTTAGCTCAACATTAATCACATTTATGACTGGGTCAAAGTTCACTTCCGCCAGAGGCAGTCGGGTGGGTAGTATCATATAGGCCTATCAAAAGCACAAAAACCCCTTGAAATGGTAAAACATAATCGTCTTCAGTTGCGAGAGTCTGTACTCCATGTGAACTCCACCTCCTCATCTCCCCCTCTTTCGCTTTTTATTGCACCGTGTTCCTTGCAGGGAGTATTGTGAAACATTATTACTGTGTTATTTCCATCAGAAATGTAAGAACATTTTGTTTCCTTTTATACTTTTAGTATTTGTCGTTTTGTCCCTAGAATGAAGTGTACAAACACTGGACACATTAATAAATACTTGCCACATTTATAAATACTGGCCACATCTAAAATAGTCGCCACATTTATAAATAATCGCAACATTTACAAATACTGGCCACATTTATAAATACTGGCCGCATTTACAAATACTAGCCACATTTATAAATACTCGCCATATTTACAAGTATAGGGTATTAAAAAGGCACAGGTGAATTTTCATATCATCAATCCGCTTTAGGTCAAAGCCGGATAATTAATTTTACAAATTGTTATTTTCAGACAAGTAACACTGATAAAGTATGAATGTCAATAAGGTTAACGTAGGAAGGAGAAGGCCATTCCTCTATGGCACCAGCTCACAAGTGGACGTTCACCTCAGCATTGTCGTAGCAGCACGTTGTACCACGTATATCCGGGTATTTATTTTTGTTTAATGGGGTGGAGGTTATCTTGCTGAAAGAATGAGCGGCCAGTTTTCCTTTTTCATTTGGGCAAAATCAGGGTATCCCTTTCTGACATAACACGGGTATGGCAGGCCCACTAAAGAAACCATCCTCAAGCAAAAAAGCAAGCAGATCATTCTTTTGTGCGGATGTGGAAATGGTTAAGTCATTGATATAGGCTGTTTATTTGGTGTTTTGACATCTTTATCGTTAGTGTATTCACATTCGCATTCCGCCTTACCGCAGTGTGCGTTTCGCCTTCCACCTTACCACTATATGAGTTGTCACCTTCCACCTAACAACAGTGTGAGTTGTCACTTTGCGCCTTATAACAGTGAGTTGTTACCTTCCCTTACATTAGTATGAATTTTCGCTTTCCATCTTACAGTAGTGTGTGTTTTCGCCCTCCACTTATCCACGGTGCGAATTGTCACCTTTCTCCTTATCACAGAATGAGTTGTCACCTTTCGCCTTCCATAAAGGTAGCCATACTCATTACATCTACATGATGCCTTTATGAACAGTTGCAATTAAAGCGCGACTGAGATACTTGTTTATTTGTTATTTGACATGGAACTCATTCACGGATTACGAATTTGAACTTTGATATGGAATTCATGCCTGGAATATCCACTGTCTACCGGCATCATTGAAAACTGACGACCGCTTCTCTCTTGTGTGTTACCGGCTTTATTTCTTATTTTTATAATTTCTTACATACCTTTGTCTGTGAAAGCTAGTGTTAAACATTTTTTTGGAAACTGATCTTGCGATTATCGACTTGGAACGCCCTTTACGGACTACGAATGGTATATGAATGTCGTACATGACGCTTACATCTAATGTCACTGTACCACAGAGGTCCATGCATGTCCCTTAGCAAAGGCTTATAATGTCACTGTATCACAGCGGCCCATGCATGGCCCTTGGCAAAGACTTCTAATGTCACTGTAACACACACATGTATGTACGTCCCTTAATTAGCAAAGGTTTCTAATGTCACTGTACCACAGAGGCCTATGTATATCCCTTAGCAAAGGCTTCTAATGCCACTGTAACACACACAGGTATGTATGTATGTGCCTTAATTAGCAAAGGCTTTTAATGTCACTGTACCACAGTGGCCTATGCATGTCCCTTAGTAAAGGCTTTTAATGTCACTGTACCACAGTGGCCTATGCATGTCCCTTAGCAAAGGCTTCTAATGTCACTGTAACACACACATGTATGTATGTATGTCCCTTAATTAGCAAAGGTTTCTAACGTCACTGTACCACGGAGGCCTATGTATGTCCCTTAGTAAAGGCTTCTTATGTCACTGTACCACAGAGCTCTATGCATGTCCCTTAGCAAAGGCTTCTAATGTCACTGTAACACACACATGTATGTATGTATGTCCCTTAATTAGCAAAGGTTTCTAACGTCACTGTACCACGGAGGCCTATGTATGTCCCTTAGTAAAGGCTTCTAATGTCACTGTAACACACACATTTATGTATGTATGTCCATTAATTAGCAAAGGTTTCTAATGTCACTGTATCACAGCGGCCCATGCATGTCCCTTGGCAAAGACTTCTAATGTCACTGTAACACACACATGTATGTATGTCCCTTAATTAGCAAAGGTTTCTAACGTCACTGTACCACGGAGGCCTATGTATGTCCCTTAGTAAAGGCTTCTAATGTCACTGTAACACACACATTTATGTATGTATGTCCATTAATTAGTAAAGGTTTCTAATGTCACTGTACCACAGAGCTGTATGCATGTCCCTTAGCAAAGGCTTCCATTGTCACTGTACCACAAAGGTCTATGTATGTCCCTTAGCAAAACCTTTTAATGCCATTGTAACACACACAGGTATGTATGTATGTCCCTTAACAAAGGCTTCTTTGTAGAATCACTGGACTTTTCTCAGACCCACTATATGCAAAGGTTCATTTAGACGCGATCGTTGCATTTGGAGCGCACCCACTCTAACTCTAACTTTTTGCAAAGGTTCAACCGAAGTTTGCGCTCGAAAGAAAACGCAATCAATGTATTGACTACGTCCAGCATTTGATGAAAATGGATATTTAATGTCAGAAGATGTTTTGGAACATAGAACTTTTGTTGCGACGTTATGGAATGATTCATTCCCTTACTTACCGCCCAATCACACTTGTAATTGATGCTCATTGGAATTATTGGATTTGCATTCTGAAGCATTCAGTTTACTGATTGGCTGAGGCGAAAAAACCTGCACTCGAAACGGAAATCCCGTAGAATGTGTAGTTAATTCTGGACTCATAGGTTAAATCTGGTTGTATGATGTGGGTTGGGACTTACGTAACGCACGGTGATAAACCTTTACTAACAGGCCAAGTTGCGGCACTTCGCTTATGTATTCCTCCACTATCAGAACTATGCACTCTCCGCATCCGGCAGCCTCTCAGGACATCAGTTTGCTACCAGCGTTTTTCCTTCCCTGCGTTGTTTTCTTACTCTGTGATATTTTCGGGTAATCCACCGTTGATGTCAATCGATATATGTTGTAAATAATGAAAGCCATAGGACATCGATCAGCCTTAATATCTCAAAATTCACTCCTGAAAAATAAAGAGAATTTATTTTAAGATTTTTCCAGTCATATCTGGTTAAAATGAGAAAGGAATGCTCATTTTTCCCCCTTTCATCAATAAAGATGTAATTAAAACACTTGAAAACAGGCTGCTCAAGGATAGATGGACAATTAAACGTGGTGAGCCTGTCACAAAGTAAACGTGGTCAGCCTGTGACAAAGTGAACGAGGTCAGCCTATGACAAAGTAAACGTGGTCAGCCTGTGACAAAGTGGACGTGATCAGCCTGTGACAAAGTAAACGTGATCAGACTGTTACAAAGTAAACGTGATCAGACTGTGACAAAGTGAACGTGATCAGACTGTGACAAAGGAAACGTGATCAGCCTGTGACAAAGTGAACGTGATCAGCCTGTGACAAAGTGAACGTGATCAGCCTGTGACAAAGTAAACGTGATCAGCCTATGACAAAGTAAACGTGGTCAGCCTATGACAAAGTGAACGTGATCAGCCTGTGACAAAGTAAACGTGGTCAGCCTGTGACAAAGTGGACGTGGTCAGCCTGTGACAAAGTGAACGTGATCAGCCTGTGACAAAGTAAACGTGATCAGCCTATGACAAAGGAAACGTGATCAGACTGTGACAAAGGAAACGTGACCAGCCTGTGACAAAGTAAACGTGACCAGCCTATGACAAAGTAAACGTGATCAGCCTATGACAAAGTAAACGTGATCAGCCTATGACAAAGTGAACGTGATCAGCCTATGACAAAGTAAACGTGATCAGCCTGTGACAAAGTAAACGTGATCAGCCTGTGACAAAGTAAACGTGGTCAGCCTATGACAAAGTAAACGTGATCAGCCTATGACAAAGTAAACGTGATCAGCCTATTACAAAGTAAACGTGATCACCCTGTGACAAAGTAAACGTGATCAGCCTGTGACAAAGTAAACGTGATCAGCCTGTGACAAAGTAAACGTGATCAGCCTATGACAAAGTAAACGTGATCACCCCGTGACAAAGTAAACGTGATCAGCCTATGACAAAGTAAACGTGGTCAGCCTGTGACAAAGTGAACGTGATCAGCCTATGACAAAGTAAATGTGATCAGCCTAAGACAAAGTAAACGTGGTGAGCCTTTGACAAAGTGAACGTGATCACCCTGTGACAAAGTAAACGTGGTCAGCCTATGACAAAGTGAACGTGATCAGCCTATGACAAAGTACACGTGATCAGCCTGTGACAAAGTAAAGTTGTCAGCTTGTAGCAAAGTATACGTGATCAGCCTGTGACAAAGTAAACGTGATCACCCTGTGACAAAGTAAACGTGATCAGCCTGTGACAAAGTAAACGTGGTCAGCCTATGACAAAGTAAACGTCGTCAGCCTATGACAAAGTAAACGTGATCAGCCTATGACAAAGTAAACATGGTCAGCCTATGATAAAGTGAACGTGGTCAGCCTATGACAAAGTGAACGTGGTCAGCCTGTGACAAAGTGAACGTGGTCAGTCTGTGACAAAGTGAACGTGATCAGCCTGTGACAAAGTAAACGTGGTCAGCCTATGACAAAGTAAACGTGGTCAGCCTATGACAAAGTGAACGTGGTCAGCCTGTGACAAAGTGAACGTGATCAGCCTATGACAAAGTGAACGTGGTCAGCCTATGACAAAGGAAACGTGATCAGACTGTGACAAAGGAAACGTGGTCAGCCTATGACAAAGTAAACGTGATCAGCCTGTGACAAAGTAAACGTGATCAGCCTATGACAAAGTGAACGTGATCAGCCTGTGACAAAGTGAACGTGATCAGACTGTGACAAAGGAAACGTGATCAGCCTGTGACAAAGTGAACGTGATCAGCCTGTGACAAAGTAAACGTGGTCAGCTTTTGACAAAGTAAACGTGATCAGACTGTGACATAGTGAACGTGATCAGCCTGTGACAAAGTAAACGTGGTTAGCCTGTGACAAAGTAAACGTGATCAGCCTATGACAAAGTAAACGTGATCAGCCTGTGACAAAGTAAACGTGATCAGACTGTGACAAAGGAAACGTGATCAGCCTGTGACAAAGTAAACGTGGTCAGCCTGTGACAAAGTAAACGTCGTCAGCCTATGACAAAGTAAACGTGATCAGCCTATGACAAAGTAAACGTGGTCAGCCTATGACAAACTGAACGAGGTCAGCCTATGACAAAGTAAACGTGGTCGGCCTGTGACAAAGTGGACGTGGTCAGCCTGTGACAAAGTGAACGTGATCAGCCTATGACAAAGTAAACGTGATCAGACTGTGACAAAGTAAACGTGATCAGCCTATGACAAAGTAAACGTGATCAGCCTATGACAAAGTAAACGTGGTCAGCCTGTGACAAAGTGAACGTGATCAGCCTGTGACAAAGTAAACGTGATCAGCCTATGACAATGTGAACGTGATCAGCCTGTGACAAAGTAAACGTGATCAGCCTAAGACAAAGTAAACGTGGTCAGCCTGTGACAAAGTGAACGTGATCACCCTGTGACAAAGTACACGTGATAAGCCTATGACAAAGTAAACGTGATCAGCCTATGACAAAGTAAATGTGATCAGCCTAAGACAAAGTAAAGTTGTCAGCTTGTGACAAAGTAAACGTGATCAGCCTATGACAAAGTAAACGTGATCAGCCTGTGACAAAGTGAACGTGGTCAGCCTGTGACAAAGTGAACATGGTCAGCCTGTGACAAAGTGAACGTGATCAGCCTGTGACAAAGTAAACGTGATCAGCCTATGACAAAGTAAACGTGGTCAGCCTGTGACAAAGTGAACGTGATCAGCCTGTGACAAAGTAAACGTGATCAGCCTGTGACAAAGTAAACGTGATCAGCCTATGACAAAGTAAACGTGATCAGCCTATGACAAAGTAAACGTGATCAGACTGTGACAAAGTAAACGTGATCAGCCTATGACAAAGTAAACGTGATCAGGCTATGACAAAGTAAACGTGGTCAGCCTATGACAAAGTGAACGTGATCAGCCTGTGACAAAGTAAACGTCATTTGACATTTTAACATGTGTTATCAGTATATGTACATGAAGGCATCTGGTGAAAATAAACATGGCAAACATTTTCACACGTTTAAAATATTACAATCCACATAAAAGTCTGCCTTGTTATGAAAGCGTCAACATTTTGTCATCTTCACGCTTCACACGATTAGATGAGATTGACGTAGAGTAAAGCAAGATGTGGGGACAATAATAACTGTGGTTGAAGCTTTACATTTAAAGTGAATGACTGGCAGGAAAAGGTGGTCAGTGTTAAGAAGGGAACGGATGAAAGAAGGTCTGATATAAACTGTATAATCCAGGATGGTGCTTTCGAAAATTAAAACATGACGTAAAATTATATTTTTGTTGATATCTGTAGCGAATGTATTTTTTATATATCTTTCAGGTACAAAGGTTTCATGAAGGATTGTCCAGATGGACGGCTAACACTAGAGGTAAGTTACTTTATCGCACATTCTTACAGACCCTGGCTTTACTTTCGGCAGTACTCTCCTGTCGCTGGTTTAAGAAGCGGCTTATGCTGACAGTGTTACACCCGGTTATAGGCATCTAGTACTTTATTTAGGGTGCATAATCTGTTATATAACCGATGCAGACAAGGAGTTATGTGTTTCTATCCGTGTGACTCTGGGGAGGAAGACAGGCTTTCCACTCAGAATAGCCGGTTATGCTGCTTTGATGCGGCCAGGATGTGTAACAACTTACAGGCCTACAAATATGAGCTTGTATCATAAAAGATCAAACGAATTCCTGGGCGTGGTTGTCACTGCGAAAGCTTACACTGTTACAACATGCCTTTGAGCTCGCACATTCCCATTTCTGTCGCAAGGGTTGGGGTATAAGCATAACACCTTATGCTTTGCGTCGCATAATCAGTCATAAGCTCCAGTTCATGTTCCGCCCTTGCTGATTATTGACGTGACGAAAATAAAGCCACCGATATTAACAGCGTGGCGTAATCCAGCATGGAAATCTAGCTTATTTGCTTATGAACCAGGTCGCACGTATATGTATATACATTTTCAAGTAATTTATGGCTAATAATAGTTAATTGCGTCTAGATAAAATTCTAAAAGGATATACCATTGATAATAAGTAGCGAACAGAATAATATATATGAGCATTAGAAATGGGTAGTGCTATAGCTGTCAAGCTGGGAGGAGGGCTGGCATGTATAGAAGACACAGGGTAGAAACGTTAGATGACAGCAATCTTAGGTAACATTTCCCATGCACAATATGCTTTTCCTTCTTCATATATGTATACAGATAAAACACTATTACTTTATCTACGCCTAGCATACCTATTGTTTCACCAACGTCCATAAATAACAGCATTTCCCCTTTCTGTGAGATTTTCGTCATTTCCAGTAGTAGAAATGTATCTGTAGCTTTCAATGCTAGATCTCTACATACACGGTAAACGTACGTCGGAAGAGCATTTTACTCTTCTGTGTATGAAAAGCAGAAACTTGTGTATGTTTGCTGTAAACCTTAAGGTGTAGAGCATAGTGTTACATCAACACCCTGGCCTCTGCCTCGCTGCGATGTTCTACTGTTTCAAAGCAACGCATTATTTACCTTGGTTACCATGACAACAGCACGCAAACTGCTTGTAAATTTAGTTGAAACGGATAAAAATAGGCTAAGTGTTTAGAGCGCGCGCCAGAAATCAGATGTAGGCTAAGTGTACTACGGGAATGTTGGCGTGACGTAATTAATTTTCGTTTTTTCGGCTAAAGTTTCTCGTGCGAAATATAGTACAGTTTTATAGGTATTTAACAGCACTAAGGTCAGTAGTTCTGTGTGTAAGACGAATTCTACTGGAAAAATCGGGGTGTAATCGTGTTTGGTGACTAAAACTGTACAGTACTCTGATAGATGTTTCACAAGCCGTAAGACGCAATCAATCGTTATTTTGAAAACTATACTAGTTGAACACATTTGCATTGTTTCCAAACCATTTATAATTGTGATAAATTTACTTACAGTTACCTTAAAAGAAATTAATTATGCAACTTGCCGGCTTTTATCACGGCTCTACATGCGATGCAAATGCTAATTTTGTGTGACTTTGCAGCTTATGCGAGTAAACTGTAACTATTGACGGGTATTTTGTTACATTGTGTACGTTACATTGACACGAGACGGTTAGTAAACATTATCGGCCATACATGATACTCTGTCCTTTATCGTAAACCGTCCAGTTGTATGTGTGTCAGAAACTTTACCGCTCTCTACTGATTTGAAACCACCGCCTCTAATTCGGTGCCTGGAAAGCCTTCTGACGTAACGTTGTAGTTGATTCAGTGTGATAGGTTAAACTATCCGAATAGGTTAAAACCATAATCATACATTAACGGACTGTTTGTGCCAAGGTAATTTGAAGTTCTGGATAAATAGGTGCGACGAATGGAGCATCGGAGATCGAACTATGTTTTCTTCTTTTTCCTATTCTTTTGAACAGTTCTGTTTGCAGTCAACAGAACAAGGTCAATGTAGGGAAATAAAACAAGCTGAGTCTGCGCAAACAGAGTGTCGCCAGGAAGTTGTGACTTCTGGTGTCGATGAACACCGACTCATTCATACCCAATAATAAACGGAGATTAAAAAACTTCGGGTCGATAGTTATATTTTTTGCCATTGTCCCTGCGCGGCTGCGGGTGCATTCCCTGAAATTCAGTAATGTCGTCTAAGACAACGATCGCAGCATTGACTTGCGCAGTTATGTTTCTTTATAATTTCGTTTACGTGGTCTCATTATGATGACTTACCCAATAAATATTATCTATAGCTTTGTTACTGTAAATCAACAATACGGTCATTTTGATTAATTGAATTTAAACTCGCAAATGTTTGAGTACATGGCGGTTTCTGTAACTCGTTAACGAACAAAGAAATGTTGAGTTGACTACATATCGGTCGCACGGTTACAGCTATGGTTACTCTGAAAGAGTCGCTGTGACTGTTGCGTTTGTGTTTGAGTTGGTTTTTACCCTTCCAGTATATGTGGTATCTATGAAGTATTCCTAGCAAAACTCAGATATCAGTATATGTAATATCTATGAAGTATTCCTAGCAAAACTCAGATATCAGTATATGTGGTATCTATGAAGTATTCCTAGCAAAACTCAGATATCAGTATATGTGGTATCTATGAAGTATTCCTAGCAAAACTCAGATATCAGTATATGTGGTATCTATGAAGTATTCCTAGCAAAACTCAGATATCAGTATATGTGGTATCTATGAAGTATTCCTAGCAAAACTCAGATATCAGTATATGTGGTATCTATGAAGTATTCCTAGCAAAACTCAGATATCAGTATATGTGGTATCTATGAAGTATTCCTAGCAAAGCTTCATTTATATGTAAATAGGGGCCGTAAAGTCTTAATGTTGATCTCAGAGCACCTTATGCAGGCATAGGATTCCATACAAATGTACATATCGCAGTTAATATCACGAATTGAGTAAACCGCTGTTTTAAAGCTCTGCCCTTTGCGTACCGTAACAACCACATGCATAATCTGGTCTCAAATTACATGTACCTGTTACAGCTACTTTGACATTCAGCTTTAAACCTAACCATATGGCAAAGTGTAAAATACTGTTGATATCCTTCATAACATCTGTATTACTGTTTATCGCTCATTATTACTGTATTACGCTATTGTTTACTGATCGCCCAGATACCTTAATAAGTTTCACATACAACTGAAGGACAAATACTGTACAGAACTGGAAGTTGTACCACATTTAAATAAATGAACCATAGCTGAGTTCGAAGTTAATGTTCAAGCAGCAAAAGAGGAAATGGAAGAAAAGAAGACGGCATGAATCATGTAGTCGGTTTTTCCTTGCATGTGATATTTGATTCCGGTTGTACAAGAAAATCTAAAAAAATCTGCCACATATATCTGTGCCGTAAATTTCCATGATTACAATCCTTAATGATTCTTTTGATCCACTCTACTTAGCCTTCCCCATGTCAGAAACACATGGTCAGCTCACGGTGTAATGATATTGGAGTGCCTATTGTTCGGCAGGGCGAAACTGTGAGCAGAGCTTCGCCATAACGTCAGGACGCCAGAGTGCCAGTTTTATCGCACACTCGTACTCAGTATTTACTACACGTACATAATAACACAGAGTGGTAGCTATTGTGCTGAATAGTTTCAAAATCATGTTTGGCTAGCACAGAATTATCAATCTCTAAGGAGTTCAGATGCTGTGAATAAAAACTAGGACAAACAGTTTATTTCCCACCACCTCTGTGTTGTATGGAGCCCAGCTTGATGCTGTCCCATCGAGTAAACCTCAGAATGGAGGAGACTTGTAAGCTTTACTGGGGTTACCCACGTGCCGCTTCTGTTTCAGGAGGTTCAGTGAGTACAGTATTCATCAACATAACAACCATGAACTAACCCAAGTACCAGACAATCCATTAGGCAGCCTGTCTCTGATTGAACCTGTCTTGTCTATCATTTGCACTGTGGCGTCGGAGAAAGGCTTGTCAGTCATGTACATGTAGGTCGTTGAAGCCATCCCACGAGAGGCAGCTTCCGGGTTATTTACTTTGCCTCTAGATCCGGCGTTCTCATTGCTCTTATGGATTTGCAGTTACATAATGCGTGCCAGAACAGACGATGGCCAAGGCCTAAGTAGATAACAAAGATGACAGAAAAGTTTCCAACACTTTAAGAAATTTTCAGTTTACCATCTTACATGTGAAACTTGTCATTGGATTTACTTTCATTTGTTAAGAATTTCTCCTTTTCGAGAAACAAATTGTATTCCCAAAGCTGAAGGCTGTGGTTTTAATTCTCATACTTAACGGTATCATGGTATTTACTCTGCATCGTAGGAAAATGTATTATAAAAAAAAGTCTGTACATACAAAACTACCGATACATGAAACCTGAAAAATTGACATGTTGGCCCTAGTTGCTGAACGTTTGGTGGTACCTGAATCAGTGCATTAAGATGTCTTGTATGACATTTTCTAATGTTTGACCACAAAGCAATGCACCAGTACGAACTTCACACCCATGTTCTGTAATAGGGTTGCTCATATTACATGTAGGACTATAGATCAGAAAACTTTTCGACAAAAGGCGAAATCGGCCACACCACTGACCAGCTAGCCAAAATATAGAGAGGTAATAGTCATGCTAGGGCGGCAACAGTGTCGTTGTAGCATGCATGCATGTTTTCAAACAATCCCCAGAATATACGGTTTAGTCATAATGATTCACTCTGAATCAAAGATCCCTGCCATATATGGTTTAGTCATAATGATTCACTCTGAATCAAAGATCCCTGCCATATATGGTTTAGTCACAATGGTTCACTCTGAATCAACGGTCCCTGCCATCGAGGGTTTAGTCATGATGATTTATTCGGAATCAACGGTCTCCACCATCTGGGGTTTAGCCCTGATGATCCCTTCTGAATCAACGGCCCCCACAATCCGGGGTCTAGTCATGGTGATTCATTCTGAATCAACGGTGCCCACCATCTAGGGTTTAGCCGTGATCACTTATTATAAATCAACGCCCCCCACTATTTGGGGTCTAGTCATGATGATTCATCCTGAATCAACATTCCCCAACATCTAGGGTCTAGTCATGATGATTCATTCTGAATCAACAGTCTCCACCATCTAGGGTCTAGTCATGATGATTCATCCCGAATCAACATTCCCCAACATATAGGGTCTAGCCATGATGATTCATTCTGAATCAACGGTCTCCACCATCTAGGGTCTAGTCATGATGATTCATTCATAATCAACAGTCCCCCACCATCTGGGGTCTAGTCATGATGATTCATTCAGAAATAACGGCACCCGCCATCTAGGGTTTAGTCATGATGATTCATTCTGAATCAACGCTCCCCCACCATATGGGGTCTATTTATGATGATTCATTCTAAATCAACGGCCTCCACCATCTGTGGTCTAGTCAGGATGATTCATTCTGAATCAATGGTCCCCACCATCTAGGGTTTAGTCATTAATTCTAACGACCACCGAACTAATGAACTACTGTTTGAGGTTGTCTTTGAAAATGGGTATTGGGATAGTCTAGAAGTGGTATACGAATTCTGCCTTTGATGCTTAGATCCGCTGGTCTTACTGTACCGGAAAGCGGCAGTTAGCTGGGCATTATGTTTGTCTGTGATCACTCTATGTCCGTTATGTGCGGATATCGTTTGAATTGAGTGGAGACTGTAAATGAACTGTGCAATCGCCACAACTGAATGAAGGAACAGAAATGACAGGCCACCAATGACCCCAGGGGCGGCAGAGCGTATCTCTGTGGGTCGCCTCTGACCACAGGGAGACATTTATCTGCGGCGTTTATGCCTCTGACATTCGGAACTTGTAGATTACGTGGATAGGAGTCCCGCCAGGAAACAAATCGATGCGACTTCTCCGAACTGAACGAGTACTTCCGGTCTAGCAGATGTCTTTCCACTCCAGACTATATGCTCTGAGGTCTGTTGTTCCGATAGAGTGGTGTACATGTAGCAGTTGCTGTGATAACGTTGACTGATTGATTGATCGGCTGGTGAGGTGGATAATAATTCAGTGAGCCTTCTCACATCGGCTGCTGCGTTTTATTGTTATAATAAGTATTAGGTTAGACATTTTTTTGTCGTTTAAAAGGACAACGAAAGTACTGATTATTTGATTTTTGTTGGGAAACCAGTGATAATATCAAATATCTTTGGTGAGATGTTTTATACAAAATGGCATCCACTTGGTTTCAGAGTTGTCTCTTTTGTGAGATGTATTATATCTGATTGACATCCTCTGAGTTTCAGAATTGTTTCTTTGGTGAGACAATACCTGAATTGCATCCTCGTGCTTCAACGCGGTTCTTTGGTGAGATGTATTATACAAGAATGGCAATCTCTTTGTTACAATGTGGTTCTTTGGTGAGATGTATTATACAAGAATGGCAATCTCTTTGTTACAATGTGGTTCTTTGGTGAGATGTATTATACAAGAGTGTATCTTTTACCTCTTGGAGTGATATTAAACGTATAATTAAATAGCCACATATCAAATCAGGGCATGTCAATGCGATCATTGAATACAGGGCGTGTCAATGCGATCAGTGAATACAGGGCGTGACAATGCGATCAGTGAATACAAGACGTGTCAATGTGATCAGTGAATACAGGGCGTGTCAATGCGATCAGTGAATACAGGGCGTGTCAATGCGATCAGTGAATAGAGGGCGTGTCAATGCGATCAGTGAATACACACTTCTTTTTTGAAGAGCAGAGCCCCATGGCAGAGTGATTGGAGTGGTAGCGCAGCCCAATAACTCAGGTGCCTTTCATCATGACTATTTCCTCTCTGGCCTTATGTGGCAAGGTCTACTAGCAACCTGCGGGTATCGCGAATTTGTCCACGGGCTCTTCTCGGTTTACTCCCGCCATAATGCTGTTTTCCGTCGTATAAGTGAAATATCCTAGAGTAATAAAATTAAATAAAATAGGTGACTATATTGTTGGGCGCTAAATGCGATTTAATATATAGTTGTATTGCCAAGGGTAGTCTGGGGAGAATAAATGGATCTCATGGATTTCCTAACGGAGCATTGACATGTCATAATGATGCGGAGAATTGCACAGATATCGTCTCTGTCAGAGCTGATGCGGGGAAATTTCAGTGCCAGTGCTGCTTTGAGTGGTATCACTTGTTACAATCATCATTGGCGGTAATTGCTTGGTCACATTTTAACCACCTTTCCACTTGAAAGTCTTGTTCTAGATGCAGAAATGGAATCAGATAGAGGATGTGATTTTTTTTCTGGTTGTCATGTTTTTGCACTCAAGAAATGAACTTGTCTTGCTCTCTACAGAGGCGAATTTTTATTCGTAACAAGAACCGTAGTACTGTCCTAATTAATATATTAACCGCACAAATCCATATGCATGTAATACCAAAAGTATGATTATACACATATTTTGTGCGGTCTAAACTAAACTAAAACACATCGCTTTATGCTGTGACTCTGCACTAGTAAGTGTTTTCTGGCCACTCGGGCACCAAAACGTGTGAGGTAATGCTTGAGAGGACGGCTGTGCTGGAGGTGGAAAGAAACTGTACAAGTTTATCAGTGATAGTGCAGTTGAATTATATATGATATAAAAAACATACAAAGCAGAGCAGCGACGACAATGTGACAGATTTCGAATGGTCATACAAGTAAGTAAGCGATAAAATCCGGCCTCTTATCAATTTACCTCAGGTACGGTTTTATTCTAACTGTTCACGATAATTGCCTAAATAGTAGCAAATTACACTCCACTTGTACCATGGTTTTTGTTCAATTAATTAAAAGTGTGCAGTATGTTAATAGCCGTTTATGATACACCTCTGGTCCTGAATCACTCCTGGTGATATCATGTCATCACATTTAGAATACAGTAACGTGAAAAGGACTAGGCCACATTGGGTTAGCTTTGTCCACAATTAGAGTTACTCGCGGCGGTCTGTTTGAGTTAATGCTGGATGTACGGACGTATTAAACAGGACGGAAGCGCTTTGGTCACTAATTAGACTCCTAAATCCCATCCTCCGTGTCAATAAATACAGCGGGATTCACTTGTGGCTGAGCTGTGTTTGTTTCACTAATATTCCAAAGAGAAGGCTTGGAAAGATTTTCTTCGATTCTGTCAGATAGACGAACCAATAACGAGGAAGTGTACTTCCGCTCTGGGTGCTTGACTGGTTTCGGGCCTGGTCAAAGTAATTAGTTTCAAAACTGGAAAATTTTGTTCGATAAGACAAAGCGAGGTAAATGTATCCGGAAACCACATACATGAAGAGCTTCGAGTTTGTCAGAAGGATATTTCTGAAAGAATTAGACAAACAGCGTTATCAAAGAATAAATCTATAAATCATTGGCACTGTTGACAGATGTTCTGCAATAGTGGAGGCTTTCTAACTTCTGCATCATATGTAAGCCAGTAGGCCTAATATCGTGGTGATAAGTGTCTCAGACAAAGCCAGTAGGCCTAATATCGTGGCGATAAGTGTCTCAGGCAAAGTCAGTAGGCCAAATATCGTGGCAGTAAGCGTCTCAGACAAAGCCAGTAGGCCTAATATCGTGGCGATAAGTGTCTCAGACAAAGTCAGTAGGCCTAATATCGTGCTGATAAGTATCTCAGACAAAGTCAGTAGACCTATTATCGTGGCAGTAAGTGTTTGAGACAAGTCAGTAGACCTAATATCGTGCTGATAAGTGTCTCAAACAAAGTCAGTAGGCCTAATATCGTGGTGATAAGTGTCTCAGACAAAGTCAGTAGGTCTAATATCGTGCTGATAAATGTCTCAGACAAAGTCTGTAGGCCTAATATCGTGCTGATAAGTGTCTCAGACAAAGCAAGTACGCTAAATATACGAATACAATAACACGCCAATGGAATGTTCGTCGTGATTTTTGATGAGGCCATATAGAGCTTGTAGATATTGTACAGGCACAAACTTAAATCAGTTTTCATGTTCTTCCTAACTGATGGACATGTGTCATGCAGCACGCACGGTGTTGATCGTTGTTGATCGTCCAAATACGAAAATGTACATTGTGTTGATAGGGTCCAAACAGGAAAATGTACATCATGGATAGGGTCCTAATATGAAAAATGTACAACGTGGTTAGCGTCCAAATAGGAAAGTTTACACCGTTGTGATGGTCCTAATAGGAAAATGTACATCGTGGTTAGGGTCCAAACAGGAAAATGTACATTGTTGTTAGGGTTCTAATAGGAAAATGTACATCGTGGTTAGGGTCCAAACAGGAAAATGTACATCGTGGTTTGGATTCAAACAGAAAAATCTACATCATGGTGAGGGTCATAGTAGGAAAATTTATATCGTGGTGATGGTCCTAATACGAAAGTGTGCATCGTTGTTAGGGTTCAAACTGTAAAATGTACATTGTTGTTAGGGTTCAAACAGTAAAATGTACATTGTTGTTAGGGTTCAAACAGGACAATGTACATCGTGGATAGGGTGCTAATACGAAAATGTACATCGTGGTTAGGGTCCAGACAGGAAAATGTACATCGTGGTTAGGGTTCAAACAGAAAAATCTACATCGTGGTGAGGGTCATAGTGGGAAAATTTCTATCGTTGCGATGGTCCTAATACGAAAGTGTGTATCGTTGTTAGGGTTCAAACTGTAAAATGTACATTGTTGTTAGGGTTCTAATAGCAAAATGTACATCGTGGTTAGGGTTCAAACAGGAAAATGTACATCGTGGATAGGATCCTAATACGAAAGTGTACATCGTTGTTAGGGTTCAAACAGGAAAATGTACACCGTGGCTAGAGTCCAAATAGTAAAATGTACATTGTTGCTTAACTTACTTTCCGATATAATTGATATGATGGTTACCGTGCATGGTTTTGCGAACCCCTTTCAGAATGGGCGCACTGTGTTGATATGTTATTTTATATGTATTACATCACACTTTTCGAGTAGAATAGTACCCCCAAGCAACGATGAATCGCTGAAGCATTTCATCAGAAGTAGCAACATCGACAGATTCGCCTTTTGTACAAACAGCAAACAGCGATAGATTTAGTCGACACGATAAAATGTTCCATCTGAAAGTAAATCCAGAAATCGTCATGAAGGCGTTGGTCAACACCACCGTCTGACTGGATAGCACCAAATGCTACGGTCTTAACCATTTTGGCTGCAGAGCAGAGAGGGAATTTTCAAGTAAATAATGTATGTGAACCACATTTTGGCCAGTTTTTTTGTGTTAAAACCGAAACTTGATTTATTATCCCTAAGGGGAACCGTGTTCAATCTTACAAAAAAAAGACATTTCGCATAAGATGACGGCTTTGTGTGATTGTCTGTTGTGATAAAGCTGACAAACAGGACAACGCAGAAGTCATCTACGTCCATGTTTACTGTATGTTCTATATTTCATTCACCAATATTCAGTCACATGTATTACCTTGCATTCTAATGTTATTTACGTGATTGACATTTTGGCAAGACGGTTCATCCATGAACCATTCATGACTAGCTTTGGCATGATTATATAGATATACTGTCTAATTAAGGAAATGACTTCATCTTCCCAAAGTGTCAGTTTATTTCTTGACTGGGTATTTTCTTGCCAAAATTCTACTTTCATCTGTCCCCACCCGATGTATTACTGATGTACTAGATGGAGAGTTGATAGAATTGTAGTTGTCTGGCGACTTATGTGCTTTCATATTATTACTTTCCTAATATACATGTAACACATGGCGCAAATTGGACGTAAGAACGTTACATAATGTACTTTTGTGAAGGCATTCAGATTTCAGTTGTCAAACGCCTGAGGCCTTCAGATTGAAATGTGAACGTGATTTTAAGCGGTGTGTTGTTGCTGTTGTTATTTGGGGGATGGGGGGGGGGAGCGGGGGGGTATTCTTTGTGCTTGTGACCTTGGGCGCGCTTTTAAATTTCTAATACTTAGTACCTTGTGACTTTTTTTTCTTGTTTTACTAAGATGTTTCTGATGTAGGTTCCCTTTTTGTCGATTTTGCTTGATAGCGCCTCGTATGGTACACACACAGTCCACCAGTCTGCGTAAGCTCTGCATTTGATTTCTGTAACGACAGGCAAACTGTTTATATCAGAAACACCTCGGATTACCGCTGTAATGGAACAATCCCTACACATCGATATAAAGTAGGTTTTACGTATGACACAATACGGGACATATCCTGGAGAATTGTGTAGACCTACAAGAGCACATTACAGAGCATTTATTAGAATCTAAATGCTTTGTTCTCATGGCTGTCCAATGCCACAGGAAGGAGTTTGATCTGTGATCTAATTGATAGATAGTTAATAATCGTATAGCAGTATGTAATTCATTGCGACCGCTTGATGTAGAGACTAAATTCCTGCCAAGCTGTGGCGTTAGAACTTTGATCTACTTAGACCTAAGTTGATTGTAAATCACTAAGATCTCGATCGTAGCCATTGCTTACAATCGACACCTTTGTGCACGAAGGGATTATAAGTTACGATAGTTGTAACTTACAATCACTTACAAACTTACAATTGATTTCAAATTCGCTTTCAACATTGCTTTTAAATGTACCTCATGCCCTAGTAATGTTAAGTGAAACAATCACGTGCCAGGTGCAAAAATCAAATTAACAGGCAAACGATGTGCACGGCTATACATGCCGTGTATTTGTTTATTTATTTGGTTGGAGTTTTACGCCGTGCTGAAGAATACACCGAAGCACTTATACAAGGGCGGAAAGAATTATGGTGGGAGAAAACTGCCTGATATATATCATCCAAACAAGGACTCATGTACCGCAACCACGGAGCTTATCCGTCGAATATTTCCATCCTAGTGAATATACTCGTCAAGTTGCATGTAACTATAAACACTTGCAATCAAGGCGATACTAATGATGCACATTTGCGACAAAAGGCTACTTTTTAGCACTATACATCATTTGGATGTCATGATCCTGAACCATTCTTACCTCTCCCCCACATCCTGATGAAGAACAATTCATAAATAACAGCTGGTAACAATTTTTATAAATTACGAATTCCATTGGTCAGACCTTTAAAATCTGCTTGAACCATTTCTGAGGCGGACGACGGCTGCCACAAATCTGTATTGATAGCTACTTGAACCATTTCTGAGGAGGACTGCGGTTGTCACAGCCCTATATTTATATATAATTGAACCATTTCTGAGGAGGACTACGGTTGTCATAGCCGTATATTGATAGCTGCTTGAACCATTTCTGAGGAGGACTACGGTTGTCATAGCCGTATATTGATAGCTGCTTGAACCATTTCTGAGGAGGACTACGGTTGTCACAGCCCGATATTTATAGATTCTTTTTTTTTTTTTTTTTTTTTGATGGGTGTTTTACGCCGTACTCAAGAATATTTCACTTATACGACGGCGGCCAGCATTATAGTGGGTGGAAACCGGGCAGAGCCCGGGGGAAACCCACGACCATCCGCAGGTTGCCGGCGGACCTTCCCACGTACGGCCGGAGAGGAAGCCAGCATAAGCTGGTCTTGAACTCACAGCGACCGTTATAGATACTTGGACCATTTCTGAGGAGGACGACGGCTACCACAGATCTGCATTGATAGCTACTTGAACCATTTCTGAGGAGGACTGCGGTTGTCACAGCCCTATATTTATAGCTACTTAAACCATTTCTGAGGAGGACGACGGCTACCACAGATCTGCATTGATAGCTGCTTGAACCATATCTGAGGAGGACTATGGTTGTCACAGCCCTATATTTATAGCTACTTAAACCATTTCTGAGGAGGATGACGGCTGCCACAGATCTGCATTGATAGCTACTTGAACCATTTCAGAAGAGGACTACGGTTGTCACAGCCCTATATTTATAGCTACTTGAATCATTTCTGAGGAGGGCGACAGCTACCACAGATCTATATTGATAGCTACTTGAACTATTTCTGAGGAGGACAAATCGTCGTCAGCATTAAGACGGGCTGGACCGTCGTGTCTGGTGACTTTACTGTCAGTACTAAGGCAGACTGGACCGTCGTGTCTGGTGACTTCACTGTCAGTACCAAGACAGACTGGGCCGTCGTGTCTGGTGACTTCACTGTCAGTACCAAGACAGACAGGACCGTCGTGTCTGGTGTCTTCACTGTCAGTGCTAAGACATGTGGATCGTCGTGTCCGATGTTTTCAGTCATTTCTGAGAAAGGTGGGAGCGTCGTGTGTGATGTTTCACTGTCAGCACTAAGACAGGCAGGATCGTCGTGTCCGGTGTTTCCACTGTCAGTTCTAAGACAGGCTGGAGGGTTTGTAGATATGTCCACATTTAGCCTGACGTAACAAGAGGCTACACCCATGAAAGCCATAAATCCCTAAACCAAGCAAACAAATAACAGAAATTAATAAAATGTTGACATTAAACCAAGACATTAAACAATGTGAACACGCATCATCACACGGGAGTGTGGCACAGATAGGCTGAGATTTCCCAGCGATATTATCAATCCAAGACGACTTTGATTAGCGGAACAATTTTGCCGTCTTCCATGTTTGTTCTTCCGGAAAACTGCGGAGGCTTATCTCTGGGAGTGTGGTATGAATTAGAACATTTGTACTGAACTAGTTTTCCCGGGTAAAATAGGGCTACAGCATTTTTACCGCAGTTAGTATAATTCATTGCTTAACAAGGTTTGTGAAAAACGGCAGATATTTTATTTTCTTGCTAAAATAAGTTGATTAACAAAATTATGACGCGAAATTTCCCAAGCTTTGCCATTTGGGCAATCTTTGTGGGTTGTGAACAAGCCTTGTTATGCCCATTACGCTTGCTTTAGCCCAAGACGCTGAATAAGCCTGTATGATTCAGCCTGTCTGCTCATACCGTCACCCACAAAGGTTGTCTGGTACAACGAGGCTTAATTGCACACAGTGACCTAGTCCCGCGCCTAGAAGCCATGTCAAGCCTGAAAACTGCTTAATGCAGTCACGGACGTCTTTCTGCAAAGAAATGTGGATGCTTGCCATAACTATTTACAAACTAGACGTATTCCGTGTTTATTTGTTACTCGCTGTATTTTGAGAAGCTGTCCAACCATCGCAGACAAGAGAGAGCTATCTTCTTTACGGTCAGTGTTAAGTAACATTGGCTTGTGATATGGTTAAACGATGTAGTGGTTTATTTACCTATTTATCTAGCCTCCATCTGAAGCGATTAAAGCGTGACAACCTAGATGTACCATCTGTCATCTCTCTAGCCATCTAAAATTCCACGTGTATCTCTACTTACCTAGAATATCTGATTGTGTTGATGTTACATGTACAGACATCCACAGATCTATCACGCCAGTCTGTAAAAACTTCATCCAGCTAACTTCTCGTTTAAAAACGCCGGATTTCGATTTTTGTATTACTACAGAATAGCATAAATAATTACCTTTCACAATTTACTTTTCACAAAGTAACATATTCGATTGTGCACGTATTACCTGTTTAAATTTGTAACAAAGTTTATCCACTTTGTAGTACTGTAGCTTTATATGTTAACTTTGGAAGAATTTTAATATCATAAAAAGTATGTCTACGAATATGATGTTTGGGGTATTCTAAAATATTAACAAAAACTGTATTTGCTCTGCGATCAGATTTTTTGTTAAAGATCTTCGTTATGGCCCCTTTAAGTCATTTACGGAAAAATAAATGGACAAATACGTTAGAGACGATCTTTTGTGTTCTTGGCAGTGAATGGAATAGAAAAATTGCTTATTTTTGTACGTGCTTGACAAACACTCCGCTGAGAGTGGTATTTCTTTGCGCGCAGTTCGGAAGGTATTAGTAACTCCTACTGAGTCTTTTGTCGACTGAGGCCGGCCGGATGGATTTCCCGAGGCACACAGCATATCTTTTGTGGCCCTGCGTGTTGGCAATGCACCCGTGGGCCTTTGGTTATGTCGTTATTTCTGGCACAATGCCAAGACAATCAGAATGTTGGGGTGTTTAGCGGGTAATCTTTCACAACGCTACAGAAATCAAGGCGGAATAGAGTGCGAATCTGCTTAAAGCCCTTCCACCAGATAGAGATCGCCATTTGCCCCTATTGACTTCAGAATGCTGTCTGACTCAGGAACCGCTCTCCTTGTTCGCCAACTGTTCTCACAGAAGCGTTCTTTTTTCCTGAAACTTTGCCGAAAATTTCGTATCAGTTTCAGTGAGAAGTGGGTTTGCTTAAGAACATAGGCACCTCGCAGTCCACGAATCCAACGAAAAAGCGTGCCGCCTCTTTCAATCAACTTTTCAGTGAATAACTCTACCTGGATTTGAATATTTACTTCCAAAATAAATAATGTAGGCGTGTTAAATAGGAATGGAATGAGACAATTCTGTAGAGGGCCGTCAGGCAAAATAGGCATGGAATGAAACAATTCTATAGAAGACCGTCAGACAAAGTAGGCATGGAATAAGACAATTCTATAGAAGGCAGTCAGACAAAATTGGCATGAAATGAGACAATTCTATACAAGACCGTCATACAAAGTAGGCATGGAATAAAACAACTCTATAGAAGGCCGTCAGACAAAATAGGCATGGAATGAGACAATGCTATAGAAGACGGTCAGACAAAAAGCGTTCTCGTTCAGTAAGATAAAGACCAAATTCCATCACAAACCAGCAAATAACTAGGAAAACATATAAAGTAATGATTTTGGACGGATTCATGCAAAGAAAAGAAGCCAACAGACTGTAGGGAAACAGTGACATTAGTCATACAGTCAGTACTGGCATTTTTGAATCTATTATCGTGGTTCATGACAACTATCATAGTCCAGTAAATGTCAACAAAGGTAAAATAAAAAGGTCAAATGCATCACGAGACTAACAAATGCTTTACGTCTGGCTGTTGATTAATCTTCACACATTCAGATTCACAGATCTCCTTTTGTGTGTAATTATACGTACTTCCGCTTTACCTGGAGCTAGAGATCCTTATGGTAAATAAACTCTCTACCATACGGACTGTTGGTATTAAAGCATATCTGATGGAGGTATCAAAGCACAACTGATGGAGGTATTAAAGCACATTTGATGGAGGTATGGAAGCATAACAGATGGAGGTATCGAAGCACAACTTATGTAGGTATCACAGCACAACTGCAGGGGGTATCAAAGCACAACTGGCCGAGGTGTAAAAGCACAACTGATGGAGGTGTCAAAGCACAACTGCAGGAGGTATCGAAGCACAACTGATACAGGTGTCAAAGCACAACTGATGGAGGTAACAAAGCACACGTGATTAAGGCATCAAAACACAACAGGTGAAGGTGTCAAAGCGCAAATGATGACGGTATCGAACCACAACTGATGTAGGTATCAAAGCACAGCTAATGGAGGTGTCAAAGCACAGATAATGGAGGTGTCAAAGCACAGCTGATGGAGGTCTCAAAGCATAACTGATGGGGGTAACAAAGCACACGTGATTAAGGTATCAAAACACAACAGATGAAGGTGTCAAAGCGCAAATGATGAAGATATCGAACCACAACTGATGGAGGTATCAAAGCACAACTGATGAAGGTGTCAAAGCACAGCTGATGGAGATATCAAAGCACAGCTAATGGAGGTGTCAAAGCACAGCTGATGGAGGTATTAAAGCATAACTGATGTAGGTTAATTATGTGTAATTCCGCTATACTTGGCTCTATAGGTCCTTGTGATAAATAATTAAACTCTACCATATGGACGGCTGTTATCAAAGCATAACTGATAGCGGTATTAAAGCACAACTTATGGAGGTATCAAAGCACAGTTGATGGAGGTATCAAAGCACAGTTGATGGAGGTATCAAAGCACAGCTGATGGAGGCATCAAAGCACAACTGTTGGAGGTGTTAAAGCACAACTGATGGAGGTATTAAAGCACAACTGATGGAGGTATTAAAGCACAACTGATACATGTGTCACAGCACAACTGATGGAGGTAACGAAGCACAACTGATACAGGTGTCAAAGCATGACTGATGGAGGTAACGAAGCATATATTTTTGGATTGATTAAGAACTATCTTTGTACATGGTTTGGAAACACATTAAATCTAAGCGCTTACAGCAAGTCTGACATCTTTCTGGCATCAAACCGCCAACGATGGCTCAGCTGGAAGAGACTCTCCGGAGAGGTTGGATTCTGGGTTGGATCACACCTAAGACACACCTAAAACCTTAAAAGAGGTATTTGTAGCATCCTCGCTTGGTGTTCAGCATTAAGGGTAGAGTGCATCGACCAGTTGACACGTATCAGTAAAATGGTGAGGCGACTTACTTGCCTTCGGTAAATCCTCTCCGTAAAAGTGATAAAAGAGTGATGAAAGTCCGTCCTGCAACAAGGAGGCACACTACATGCATTCTAAAGATTCTTTCTTCGTCATATGCCTGAAAAATTTTGAAGTACGACGTTAAACCCCAAGCACTCCCTCACTAACTCACTCATAGCCATCCTTTCTTAACTCACGGTTCTTCTGTATGATGATAATATGGATGCATAGTTTATTGTACAGTCAAAAACTATCTGAAATCTGGTAATATTGTCGAAAAAATGGTTATGATGCAGAAATTATAATTATTTATTTATTTATTTACTTACTTATTTATTTTTTTGTTTATTTGTTTAATTGTTGTATTACGCCGTACTCAAAAAATATTTCACTTATATGACGGGGGCAGCATTTTGGCTGAGGGGAAAACGGGCAGAACCCGGAGGAATCCCATGATCATCGGCATGTTGCAGAAAGAGCTTTCCACGCATGGTATGAGAGGAAGACAGCAAGAGCTTGAATTTTAACAGCTACATGATTGGTTAGAGACTCCTAGGTCACTGGAAATGATTTTAATCGGTTATTAACACCGTGCCTGTCCCATAATAATGAATCTGTAAGGTCCACTCACTCATGTTACTAAAGTGGAATAGCGTACGATAAATCTGTAAGGGCCATTCACGCATGTTACTTGAGTGGAATAGCGTACGATAAATCTGTAAGGTCCACTCACTCATGTTACTTGAGTGGAATAGCGTGCGATAAATATGTAAGGTCCACTCACTCATGTTACTTGAGTGCAATAGCGTGCGATAAATCTGTAAGGACGATTCACTCATGCTACTTGAGGGGAATAGCGTGCGATAAATCTGTAAGGGTCACTCACTCATGTTACTGTACTGTTATAGCGTACGATACACAAATTATTCACGGCCGTGTATTGCTAGGACGCTTGATTGTCATTTTTTAAGATAGGTTGAGAAATCCATTGAGTATATGAGTATATTTGTAAGTGAGAAACGTTCTGGTCCCTTGTGATGTCTTTAGCCCCATCTGCAGTTCATATGCATATTGGCATCAAGTCTTCCAGGCAGCTTAGAACCTGAGCGTTTTCACTGACCAGATCGCTATCCTAACGGCCTTTACAACGATCACCAGTCTAACATTAACGGTTATACCAGCCTCGTTTATCTTTACTGAGCGTAGCTGGAAGCTGTTGGCGGTCTGCCGTCGGTTTGTTTGTGGCTGTGGATGAAAGCTGGACTTAATGGGAGCACATAACAGCTAATTCAACTGTCCCGCTCGTAGTATCGCACTGATGGTGTCTGCAGCCCTACACCTCCACTTGTACGTTTTCTATGAATTCTTTCCAACCTTCTTTCCTGTAATCTCTCTCACTCGGTTACCGCTCGTGGTATGTTGACTCACCTGTGAAATACTACGGACAATACCTGCCAAATCAAACGTTATCCACATTAGCAACATGTATTCCAAAACAACTAAGAGCTCTAGGTGATTTAATAACCGTCATGGACAGCGCCCAGAAAGCTACCCCGGTCAAGCTGAGACAGCTTTATGAATGGCACAACAAGATTTGCACACCAACGATAGCTTACTGTTTCAATCGCAACACCAACGCACCAGCCACTTAAGTTTTCAGACGAACAACTTTCTACTTCCGTTATACATGTAGTCAATATTAGTCTTTCTTATTCTGGCCAATGCATTTGGCTTCATAATGGCTACTCTACGGTCTATTCTGTAGCGGACAGAGGTACAGCCGCGATACAATCACGCCGTAGTCACATTAGTGATTGTTGTAATACATTGCTACTACGTTCTTACGGGTTATAGTAATATATTGCCACTACGTTCTTACGGGTTATAGTAATATATTACCACTACGTTCTTACGGGTTATAGTAATATATTACCACTACATTCTTACTGGTTATAGTAATATACTACCGCTACGTTCTTACGGGTTATTCTAATATATTACAACTACGTTCTTACGGGTCATTGTAACATATTACCACCACTTTCTTACTGGTTATAGTAATATATTACAACTACGTTCTTACGGGTTATTGTAACATATTACCACTACTTCCTTACTGGTTATAGTAATATATTACAACTACGTTCTTACTTGTTATTGTAACATATTACCACCACTTTCTTACGGGTTATATTAATATATTACAACTATGTTCTTATTTGTTATTGTAACATATTACCACCACTTTCTTACTGGTTATAGTAATATATTACAACTACGTTCTTACGGGTTATAGTAATATATTACCACTACGTTCTTTCGGGTTATTGTAATATATTACCACCACGTTCTTACTGGTTATAGTAATATACTATCACCACGTTCTTAAGGGTTATTCTAATACATTACCACTACGTTCTTACGGGTTATTGTAACATATTAGCACCACGTTCTTACGGGATATTGTAATATATTACCACTACGTTCTGACAGGTTATGTAACATACTACCACTACTTTCTTACTGGTTATAGGAATGTACTACCACTACGTTTTTACGGGCTATTGTAATATATTACCACTACGTTCTTGCGGGTTATTGTAATATATTACCACCACGTTCTTGCGGATTATTGTAATATATTACCACTACGTTCTTACGGGTTATTGTAATATATTACCACTACGCTCTTTTTGGGGATTTAAAAGACTACAGCAAAAGCCAGAGTTGCAACGACAGTGTGATAGATGATGAGAAAATGGTCACAGGTAGCGGGTGAAATCCGGCCACTTGCCAGCACATTTCAATTAGTTTTTATTATACATATGTTCATGCAGACTAATTTGGTTGGTGTTTTACTCATGAATATTTATTTATTTCACCGGTGTTTTACTCATCGATGCTTATTTATTTTGATTGGTGTTTTACGCCGTACTCATGAATATTTCACTTATACGACCGCGGCTAGCTTTATGGTGGGAGGAAACCAGGCAGGGTCCGATGGAATCCCAGGACCATCAGCAGGTCGCAGACAGACCTTCCCATGTAAGGCCTGAGAGGAAACCAGCATGCACTCCAGGTTCAGTGCGCCGCGCTAGCACACTTAACCTCTCTGCCACGTAGGCTTCTGTGATTGCATATTGTTAAACACAATAAGGCTTCTTATTTTACTTTTGCTTTACTGATTGATCGCTAAGTTGTGCAATACGAAGTGTAACTCCGAATAGCCGGAATGTATGTGTGTATATTTAGGGTTTAATGTTGTATTTAGCGATTTTTTAGTCATATGACAACGAGCAGAGATTAGATGTGTGTACATATATTGTGTTTTCTTGTGGCAGGGCGAGCCTATGCCGCCAAAGTGCTGTCGCCATTGAAGCGTCATGCTCAAGACACCAGACATGACACCCCACCGAATCACATTCCGAATTGCCTCAATAATACCCCTTCAAAGCAAACGGTTACTGAAAAATAACGTTTTTAAGACATCTCATAACGTACATAGGCATACTGCTACACTCCAAATATTAATCTGTCAGTTTTAACAATTAATCTTTTGTCTGAATGATGCTGGAATGTATTCTATTGTCATAGCATAGTAGTCATATTCAACGCACATGTCATATTCAACACATTATCCTGTTAGTGTAATAGAATCTTTATGTTGAATTAATAAAATGTTTGTGTGTTTTATTTAACAGAACTATCTGCTGCAATAACAGAATACATTCTAGCATCACTTAGACAACAAACTTTCTGTTAAAATTAACAGATCCGTTTTTTGAGTGTAGTCATTTTAAAAACAAAGTTGCTTATTATTCATGAGATGTATTCAGCACCTGTGCTATTTCTGGCAAGTTTCATGTAATCATTCTTTATTTAATTATTAAGTGTATTTCGGGTGAGAAAATATAGAAAATTTCAAAGTTTTCTGATTTTTTTCCCGTTAACTTTTAAGCTGAGCAAACGGATCAAAATTATATTATGTTTTTCAAAAGTCCGTTCGTGCCTCCAAGAACAGTACAGAAACATTAACGAGTTTGACTTGGATTTAAAATGCAATATAAAACAACTTTGTCGTGGCTGATGAGCTCCTTCTATGTCTGTAGATCGTGTGATTGTGGACGGCCTGAGTCAGATTAACCCTGCTGAAATCATTAGGCAAATCATACACATCTGCAATCGTATAAACCGAAACAAACTGGGTTTTTTTGGAAGAAAGCTTCTTCTAATCCCTACTCAGCTTTATGATATATTCCTGTCAGTCATCAACGATTGTGTGCGGTGCAAACTGTGCTCGGAAAATTGTCTCTGTGTCTGCATGTGGCAAAGATTCTTATCGTCTCTACTGATGACTGCCATTTGTATGCGTGACGTCACGCGGGCGACAGGGCTCTATTTGGCGCGTATCTCGCTCGGCCCAGGTCACGGGGTCAGATGTAAATGAGTGTTATCAGTAGACATTCGTGATCGGACGAGAGGAGCGAGTCGATGGCCTCCCCAACAAAAACGCAGCTCCGTCCTCTTAGCGGAGATCGATCTGTCGCTCGCCAGCCCTTAATTATCCGAATTATTTGGCGTATTTGTGCGCATTTCCCTGATTTCTGCTAAACAGCTGTTGCAGGAATACCCTGAAATTTATCCAGACCGCAAACCTTCGGAAACCGTCTTTACATACTAGAACTGAGAAGAACGGAAACAAATGACCCCGTCTATAATGTCTTCCTCCGCCATTAATTCTCCAGCAACCCGGGCAGCTTACACGCTGGTGTACCCATCCACGGGACTAAGCCGGACTAGACCGACGTACACAATGTCGACGCATAGCCAGATTTCTTTACAACACATAGGAAGAATATTGCACACTTTACATCTGACCTCGCTCTGAAATCGGCTGGTCAATAACTTAGCTTTCACATTAATCCCTCTTAATCGCTACAATAACTAACATGGAACTTTTTCCTGTCGCCTTAGATGTTTTCAAAATATCACAAATGTACTCTGCGAAAACAGGTTTCATGCGATTTTAAAGTAATTTTGAAATCATATCAGAACATTATGCGGGAAGAATAACAACCATACAAAGGTGGCAATTAGCACACAAATAACGGACACACCCTTAGAGGGCGCCGGAACCGCAAACCGTCATCGCATGACTATTGATAAAGTGGACGCCACTGCCCTGCTCAAACGTGAGATCATGTGTTTCCCAATATTTGCTTATATTTCTTTCTGTTTATCATTAATGCCAAATTATATTGTGGACTCGCAGACTCTTTCTTAGGGCGATGTCAAATGAGGCCAAATGGAACTAAAAATGGCGGTTGGAAATGTTTGACTATCTGTTAAGGTGACAGGTACATTTGTGTTAATTGTGACGTTGTGGTCTTTATTATTCACCAATAAGTAGCACAGATGAAGTTAGAATTAACGTAAGGTTAAAGGAAGCACGTTTTGGTGTCGTACAGTTTTGGAATATTGAGGACAGCACGATCGAAAGGAGCGAGTTTCAGGTTAGTGAGGGGGGAGCACAGATCTGTATTTCTGAAAGATGAGCTGAGAAGAATGAAATGGATCTCGGCTGTAATCTGACTCTAAGAAAGGCGCTAACTTAGAAGGACACAATCGACCCATTAACGCTGGGTATACATGCATGCATGCTTTAAACCCTGTGTACTTGTTTAACTTTGTATGCGCGTGAGTGTGTGTTATGGAGAGGTTAGGGGTCTCCTCAGCTTCAATGTGTCTTACTTACACCTACTGGATAGACAGTTCATATGGATGTGACGAGAACGAAGACTGTTTTTACAACTCGAATTCATTCAAGGTTATTCCAGCACTCCAAGTTTCTTAACTTTTACAGTGAGTATAATTCTCTTGTAATTAATATGGACAGAACGTGTAGAATATGGCGCTCTGCTTCATGGTTGTGTCTTATTCGGCTTGACCTAGGGGCGATATATTCATCGTGTTAAATTAGATCGAAACTTTGGATATACAGTTACAACCAAAGCGCAACTTAGATAAATAATTTATTATCGACGACTTATTCTTGCATGTTACACGATTTGAATACTGATTACACTAGGTCGCATAGAACATACCTTAGAACACCGTATACAGATAAGAATAAACCTATAAGAGCACCGTAAACAGATAAGCAGGAACCTATTAGAACACCCAACACAGACAGAATGAACGTATTAGGACACCGTATACAGATAAGATTTATTTATTTATTTATTTGATTGGTGTTTTACGCCGTAGTAAAAAATATTTTACTTATACGACGGCCGCCAGCATTATGGTGTGAGGAAACTGGGCAGAGCCCGAGGGAAACCCACAACCATCCGCAGGTTGCTGGCAGGCCTTCCCACTTACGGCCGGAGGGAAAGCCAGCATGACATATGCAGATAAGAGTGAACCTATAATAACACCATATACAGACAAAATGAACCTTTAAGAACAAAGTATACAGAAAGAATGAACCTTTAAGAACAACGTATACAGAAAGAATGAACCTATAAGGACACCGTATACGGAAAGAATGAACCCATAAGAACACTCTAGCATTTTAAATGCTTACTCTCCTCCACCATGGCCAAAATACTGGGTCTATAATTGTTCAAGTTCTATGAGTGCGTGCTCCATCATTTATGTGGCGTATTAGCACCGTGTTGTTAACAATTATAGTTAGATTCTTCTTTCTTAGCTGTTAAAATTGGGGCCTATGTCTCGACGCCCGCTCTTGCGTAAAATAGTACCTGTTAAAACACACCACTGTCTGCCTCAGCAGCCATACTGTCATTCTACGATTTAGTCTAAATTATATCTATCCTTGTGTTTATGCCCATTGAATAATATAAATTTTAAATATGTATACATGTGTATACTTGTCATTTTGTTTCGCATTTAAGTAACTTTGTTAAAGCAAGCACAAGTTGTTGTGACACATGCAATGTATGTCTTTATTTCCCAAACATCATTGTTTGTTGCCATACTAGTTGTCAATTCGCCATAGACATCTTCTCAATAAAATGTAACAAGTGAAAAATTATAAGTTGCCGATAAACTCTTTTGCAATATGGACATATTCAGTTAGGGAGGTTATTATTGTGACGTCATCATTGTTTTAATAAGGCCAGTCTTCGTCTCGAAAGTTATTATAGATTACATTTGGATCCTTCGTACTTCCACGTAGTTGTTGTTCTTCAGTTTGGGTGCCATTGGATTTTCGCATCAGATTTATTGATGCACATTCGTTCATGTCCGAACGAGATTTTTAGTTTCCGCTCGGCTGTTAATCAGCGCGGTGCAAAATGGGCCACACCACACGAACTTCATTACCCTCATCTCCAAGGATGTGCCCTCTCCGATCTTTAGTGACGGGAACGTGTTTGGGAAAATTCAAGCCAAAGCTTCAATAAATTCTCCGTTCAATTCAAGGCAGGTAATAACATATAATTCCCCAATACGTGAGGTATGTGAAGACAAATCTAGCGCTTCTTCCTGACAGGTGATGAGAACTCCCTCAGATAAGACATCAGAATGTCTTGTTCGTGTTGTTAAACATCTGTAAGAGGCACCACTTGGCTGGACTCCTGTCACAGTGTCCATCATATCGATGACTCCTGTCACGGTATCTATCATACTGATGAGTCGTGTCACAGCATCCATTATCTTTATGACTCCTGTCACAGTATCCATAATACTTATGATTCCTGTCACAGTGTATGTCATGCTGATGACTCCTGTCACAGTGTCCATCATACTGATGACTCCTGTCACAGCGTCCATCTTACTGATGACTCGTCACGGTGTCCATCTTACTGATGACTCCTGTCACAGTGTCCATCATGCTTAAGACTCCTTTCACAGCATCCATCAAACTGATGACTCCTGTCACAGTATCCATCATGCCGATGACCCCTGTAACCTTGACAATGTTGACATTGTTTTCCCGTTTAGCTATTTAATCCCGGGGTATGCATGACGCGATGTCGTGTTGCACGTTTCTCTGTTATGGAGGGCCTCACGACCTGAACTTACTTTGCTTTATTGTTCACATCAGCTTGCTATATTCTGATATCAGCTTACCCCGTCAGTACGTGGGACAATCCGTTTTGATTTCCCCGAATCTGTGGAGTTTTCCGAACCATCGACGACAAACCATTAACACATTCGCTAACTATATAGGACTATACTTCCAAGACGTTATATTTAAATTAGCCAATTTCGCATAAGACATATATTTTGGAAGGAGAAGGGACGGGGGATGCAAACAATCTCCTTATTTTAGACCCTTTAGACATTTTTTTGGAAATTACATAATAAAATTATAATTATGTTCTATCAGTTCCTTTAAGAAGTCGGTACTATTAAAACTGAGGTATCAACGCGTTTTAAACCAGCGTTAAGAAAAGTGTTTGATATTTGAAAGTCCATGGTGAGCATAATTAAGTCCAGTCTGATAACTTGGAAGGACTCGTTTGGTATGTCAGTAATAAAAACGTTTATTACATGAACCGCACCAACAGTGTTTTTTTCTCTTTTTTATGAAGAAAAGGACTCTTGAAAAGACGATATATACCAAAGGGGTGGGGCCTGGGTGTCCCAAATACCACCACACGAAGATATTTTCGAATGCCCTTTTTCTTGAAAGAAAAAATCGAAAAAGAAGAAAAAATTAAAGTCCATATTTGCAAATGGAAAAATATTTTGCAAATATCCACGCTCTTTCATGTCAGATTTGCATCATTTTTATGTTTTCTTCTCCTTTAAAGTTAGATAACCATTTAGGATGTTTCAGGGTAATTCAAATCTTTGCCAGATATGACCAGACCTTGCTGAGAGTGTGTCAAGAAAGTTGCCGCTGGTTCATGTGGCCCTTACATGTTTTTGTATAAGTTCCTATTGCGTATTCCATGTTATATTTCCATGTTTTATCTATTTTCAGGGATTCAAAAAAATATATAAGCAGTTCTTTCCGTTTGGTGATCCGAGCAAGTTCGCCACATTCGTATTCAACGTCTTCGACGAAAACAAGGTAAGTGCTATTCAAAATGTTCCCGATTAGATTGTTTTACATGGCTTGAACAGTAGAAACTACATTGCGTCATCCAAATTCTTACATCATGGAACACAAGTGTCTTTTTTAAATTTCAAGCCATGTAAATTTTCCCTCGTTGCCCCCATCCATGTCCACCACATATATTAATTTAGTGATCTACATGCATAAACAAACCAGTGATCCGGGAGTAATCAGTGAGCCTAGAGTGAATAACCAGTGAAACCAGAGTATCCAGTGACCCTGGAGTAAGGAGTGAGGAAGGAGTAACTAGTGATGAAGGAGTAACCAGTCAGGCCGGAGTAACCAGTGAGCCAGGAGTAACCAGTCAGCCTAGAGTGAATAACCAGTGAAACCAGTGTACCCAGTGACCCTGGAGTAAGGAGTGAGGAAGGAGTGACTAGTGATAAAGGAGTAACCAGTCAGGCCGTAGTAACCAGTGAGCCAGGAGTAAGCTGTGAGTCCAGCGTAACCAATGAGCCCAAAGTTCGCCGTGAACCCGTAGTATTAAACCAGTGAACTCAGACAAACCTGTGAGCCCAAAGTAACCAGTGACCCCGAAGTAACCAGTAAGGCCAGAGTAGCCAGTTAGCCCGAGCTCAACATTGATGGGATCTTCACCGCTCTTCACTTCTGACCACCTCAATGGCCTTAGGGCTTATTGCCACCAAGACACGGCGGGAGAATCTTTGAGATTCGCTGTCCCAGGCTGAACCCACACTTTATGTGTCACAGCGATTGAGAGACAAACTTAACACACACAGACGATTGAGAGACAAACCTAACACACACAGACGATTGAGAGACAAACTTAACACACACAGACGATTGAGAGACAAACTTAACACACAAAGACGATTGAGAGACAAACTTAACACACACAGACGATTGAGTGACAAACTTAACACACACAGACGATTGAGAGACAAACTTAACACACACAGACGATTGAAAGACAACCCTAACACACAGAGACGATTGAGAGACAAACTTAACACACAAAGACTATTGAGAGACAAACTTAACACACACAGACGATTGAGAGACAAACTTAACACACACAGACGATTGAGAGACAAACCTAACACACAGAAACGATTGAGAGACAAACTTAACACACACAGACGATTGAGAGCCAAACTTAACACACAGAGACGATTGAGAAACAACTTTAACACACACAGACGATTGAGAGACAAACCTAACACACACAGACGATTGAGAGACAAACCTAACACACAGAGACGATTGAGAAACAAACTTAACACACAGAGACGATTGAGAAACAAACTTAACACACAAAGACGATTGAGAGACAAACTTAACACACACAGACGATTGAGAGACAAACTTAACACACACAGACGATTGAAAGACAAACTTAACACACACAGACGATTGAAAGACAAACTTAACACACGCAGACGAGCACACACGTCTCCGTTACTCCTATTAACACATTACGTACAAACTTTTCTCCATGAATGTAACGTTCTATATCCGAATAACCTTGCAGAGTTGACAACGAAATAGCAAGCCTATCAATGGTAAAGTAAAGTGTGGTTGGCAACATCATTATTTCAGCTGGAGGCCCCAGTGGTCCAGTGGTAAGCCGAATAGTGCAGCACAGTGACCCAGAAGCCTTTCACCAATTCCAGTTCAAGTCCAGCACATACTACATGTAGCTTGCCCTCCAAAAATACTTGGGAAGATCTGTTAGCCAAATGCGGATGGTCGTACGTTAATCAAGGGCTCTGGTTGGTTTCCTCCCAATCAAATAAACATATAGATAGGTCAATGTCAGTTAATTGTTTTCTAACTCTACGATGATATTTTTTGTTTGTTTCACTAGGATGGTTTCATCGAGTTTCACGAGTTTCTGCAGGCTTTATCAGTCACGTCGAGAGGAAACGTGGACGAAAAATTACAATGTGAGTTAGCTCTGGGACAGGTTGGCCAAGTGCCATCAATAGTCCTCAATGGTTACATTCAAAAACCTTGAACACATTCCTGTCTTAAGGGTTTTCAAAACTCTGCTGGACGAAACTAGGCTTACGTCATCTTAAAATATTACGGAATTAATGTCACCCGAATACATGTATGCCGAAATTTGAACTTTGCAAACCGACATTTTCGAATCACATATTTCTGCTGTAGTCTGGGTTCCGAATTAATACAATCTTCTTTTTTTTACAATAGCAGCTTACAGTTCATGTGTTTATTATTAAAACAAGAATTGCTATAGCTCCAAAAACAAGTTGTCGGTCACCCTTTTTATGGTGTAATTATCTGGACCTTTTCTTGGGCGATGCCTAGTGTATCATTATTCACCGATATGGTAGGTATTATGAAGTCGGATTTATTGTAAGGCCACAATAGTCACCAATAACATAGGTACTGTGAAGCCGGATTTATTGTAGGGCCACAATAGTCAACTATACAATAGGTACTATGAAGTCGGATTTATTGTAAGGCCACAATAGTCATCTTTAAAATAGGTACTATGAAGTCGGATTTATTGTAAGGCCACAATAGTCATCTTTTATATAGGTACTATGAAGTCGGATTTATTGTAAGGCCACCATAGTCATCTTTTAAATAGGTACTATTAAGTCGGATTTATTGTAAGGCCACCATAGTCATCTTTTAAATAGGTACTATTAAGTCGGATTTATTGTAAGGCCACAATAGCCAACTATAAAAAAGAAACTATGAAGGCGGATTTATTGTAGGGCTACAATAGTCATCTTTTAAATAGGTACTATGAAATCGGATTTATTGTAAGGACACAATAGTCATCTTTAAAATAGGTACTGTGAAGTCGCATTTATTGTAGGGCCACAATAGTCAACTATAAAAAAGGTACTATGAAGGCGGATTTATTGTAAGGCCACAATAGTCAACTATAAAATAGGTACGATGAAGGCGGATTTATTGTAGGGCCACAAGAGTCAACTATAAAATAGGCACGATGAAGGCGGATTTATTGTAGGGCCACAATAGTCAACTATACAATAGGTACTATGAAATCGGATTTATTGTAAGGCCACAATAGTCACCAATAACATAGGTACTATGAAGTCTTGGTGATCTTGATGACCACTTTTGAAGTCAACTTTGCCGCATTTTGCATGAATTGTCGGCTTATATCAGCTGTTTGTGGTGTCGCATTGTCATGTTGGAACTGGATGCCTGGACCCAGTTGTTCGTAAGTGTATTAGCTAATACCACTACTAAGTCATATTTTGTATTTAAACTTTTGGCCAAACGCAACAACCAATGCAGATCTCCAAAGGCAAAGAATTTAACAGCAGCAGATTTATTTCGTTTCTAAAGTACCGCTAAAATTTTGGGGCTAAGTACAAAACTGAATATTTCTATTAAAGTTAAATCTGGTATTTAATCTTAAGCTGGTTTTAACAACTGGGCTCTGGAGCATGAGGCGCCATGAACGGCACGGACTCTGGAACAAGGATCTGATCACGATATCCCGCTTCACTGAGGTTCTAACAAATTCTGAGAAGACGTTAGCGCACGTTCCCGTAGAATGATTCCCAAACCATTAGGCTAATCACACGAAATCGAGCAACTTTCTGTACGAGCCCTGGACGTGACGTTCACTGCTCCGAGGCAACTCTCGAACCCTTCTGTCGGTAAATCGCAGTGTAAAACGTGATTCGTCTCTAAACACAACCCTATTCAATAGTCTCTGGTTCCAGCGTAGGTGAAATTGTGACCTACGTAGACGTTTTTACGGCTCACCTTTGTCATAATAGGCCCAGTATAAGGACTTTGGACACGAAGATTGGCAGTGCGGAAGCAGTTTCGTGTGGTCTGGGCAGCAACGCGACCTCTAACAGTGTGTTACAGCTTGACGTTGCGGTTGTAAAACGATTGCACAGATGACATGGCTGAATTTGACTCTCTTCGTCATGTGTCGTCACACGTGACCGTCCTGCCCTGGGCCGATCGGCTGTTGTTCCCGTTTGATGCGTTGTGAGTTGTCCACTGTATCTCATGGCGCTTGCACCAGCCACAGTAGACCGGTCAGTCTGGAGCATACCAATTTGCTCTTGCCATAATTCTTTATCTCTCAAGGATTGTTCTTTTCTAGTGACCAACAAATTCTGCACACGTCTTGGTGCTCAACCACATGACATTGTCTTCACGTGACCCTCGCACAAGTGCAAGGTCACGTTTTCATGAAAGAGCGTGCTACTTGCAAACCGCGTGAATCACCAGGATTACAATTGTCTGATGAGTCAGGTTAGAACTGGCCATTATAAATTTCGCCCATATGAACTGCCTTGTATTATTCATTTTCAGTATAATTCATTTCTCCTATTGTGGAATATTATTATAAAGAACAATGCTACCAGACGGACGTTACATCGCCGATGCTCTGCCGGCATAATAATTACCGTAAATTACCAAATTCACGACTTAGAGACTTCATATATTGAGCTGAAGTTTTGCAGTTATGTGTCCCCTACAAGCAAGCGTTTTGGTACGTGTAGCCTCACTACCAAATCAAAATTTGTATTACTAGCATCATTAAGTCCCAAAATAATTACTTTCGCGAAATATTCGTCTTGTCTGTGCACTTGTTACCGTTCAAAATGATATCGAAGTTCCTAAACTTTACAAAACTCAAAGATGATTTTGCCATTATGTGTAATATAAATACGAGTCAAATTTGATTTGATTACTAAATGTGGGTTTTTCCCACAAAAATACAGGATTGAGAGAGATCTCTCATGTCATCAATGTTTGTAACTCTAATTTTTATTTTAATTGTGTAAACATTGTTCTTCACACTGCTTAAACAAACGTCGCACTTTCTTAATTGGGTAAAGAAGCACCTGCATTTAATTCCCGGTATCTTTGATAAACAAGTGTTTTTAAGGTGATGGGTGCTGGCTATGCCTCTGTGGTCGAGGTGTTCAGCATACCAGCGCGGCGCAATGACCGAGGAGCCTCACCTCTCACCTCGTAGTTGTGAGTTCAAGCCCAGCTCATGTTGAGCTTCTTCTCCGGCCGTACGTGAGTGAGTGAGTGCTTGGGGTTTAATGTCGTACTTAATTTTTCAGTCATATGACGACGAAGGAATCCTTAGGGTGCATGTACGTGTTATGTGCCTCCTTATAGCAGGACGGATTTCCACCGCTCTTTTATCTAGTGCTGCTTCACTGAGACGACTTACCGAAGGCAAGCAAGCCGTCCCGCCCGAGCCATTATACTGATACGGGTCAACCAGTCGTTGCACTATCCCCTTCATGCTGAACGCCAAGCGAGGAAGTTACAACTTCCTCTTTTAAAGTCTTAGGTGTGACTCGATTAAAGATTGATCCTGTCAACCAGTTGTTGCGCTATCCCCTTCATGCTGAACGCCAAGCGAGGAAGTTACAACTTCCTCTTTTAAAGTCTTAGGTGTGACTCGATTAAAGATTGATCCTGGATCTACCGGTCCCGAAGCGGACGCTCTACCAACTGTGCTATCCAGGCCGGCCGTACGTGAGAAGGTCTACTAGCAACCTGCGGATGTTCGTGGTTTTCGCTCGGGCTCTGTCCGGTTAAATCTCATCATACTGCAGGCCGTCGTCGTGAAATAATGTGAAATAATGGTGTTCTGCATTTTGGTGTCAAACACCATATAGTGAAATAAAATAAATAGATCAAGTGGCTAACTGTATTGATGTTTTCAATTGTGATTTGTTACCAGGGGCGTTCCGATTGTATGACTTGGACCACGATGGTTACATAACACGGGAGGAACTTTTAGACATTGTCGATGCAATTTATAAAATGGTGGTGAGTAGAGTGCATGTAATAATTTGCTTTTTTATGGGCAGGTGATGGGCACGCGATGGGCACGTGATGGGCTCATGCTGTAAACCTCATTATACATGAGATATTGTGTACACATCCCACACTTCAAAACATATACTTTTATTTTACTGTACACAATCGTATATTACCGTCGACATCTTCATTTTTGTTTTACACAGGAAGTGTTTAGTTTCGAAATTTTGACAATTTTCTCCCAAAAGACTTTTCCGTTTGAACCAATGATTAAGGAAGGTTAACCCAATGATATGCTCAATGTGCCAGTCAAGCTTGGTCCCATTGTATCCTCAATGTACCAGTCAAGCTTGATCCCATCGTATCCTCAATGTACCAGTCAAGCTTGGTCCCATCGTATCCTCAATGTACCAGTCAAGCTTGGTCCCATCGTATCCTCAATGTACCAGTCAAGCTTGGTCCCATCGTATCCTCAATGTACCAGCCAAGGTTGGTCCCACTGCATTGTTAATGTATCAGTCAAGCTTCATCCCATCGTATCGTCAACGTACCAGTCAGTTACATGTTCAATATACCAATCCATGTTGACCAGATACATGAGCAATGTACCAATCAAGGTTTACCCAATTACATATACAATGTACAGTGGACTCTCTCAACACCGACACGTTGGTTAACCGACATCTTGTTAATACCGACAACATTTCGTGGTCCGTTTTCTGCTCCATTTGACACTAATGTTAATTGTCTTCAGTAAACCGACACTTGTCTATTCTGAACACCGACAGTGGTTTGTAGTACAACCATTTCCAATGAGTGTTAATCTGCCTTGTCTCATCCGACGCAGCGTGTGGCACGACGTCCGATGGGGTCCGAGTTTGGCTTCAACTTGCCTGCTCGCCAGGTGACAACATCCGACCACGGCCAATAGATCAGTGAAGCGTCGCCGTGTGGAAATGAACCTGAGTGATTAAGTTCGATTTTTTGTAAAGTAATTATGCGTATGCACTAAAGTAAAGAACAGACGAGATTCTTTATATATTTTGTTGCTATGCATCACTGTGCAGCAAGTTTAATTAAACGTATATGTATGTACAATACACATGTTGTTGCTGTTGTAGACTGCTTGCCCATCTCTAATACACCGACATCTTGTCTAAACCGACATTTTTGTTCGGTCCCCAGTACGGTCGGTTTACAGAGAGTCCACTGTACCAAGCAATGTTCACCCAGTTACATGCTCAATGTACCAAGCAATGTTCACTCAGTTACATGCTCAATGTACCAAGCAATGTTCACTCAGTTACATGCTCAATGTACCAAGCAATGTTCACTCAGTTACATGCTCAATGTACCAAGCAATGTTCACTCAGTTACATGCTCAATGCTCCAATTAAGGTTAACCCAGTTACATGGTCAATGTACCAGTCAAGGTTGAACTGATTACATGCTAAATGTACCAGTCAAATGTGACCCCGTTATATGCTTAGTGTATCAAAATGAAAAATATTATATTTTCTCTCCTCAGGGCAATATGGTTAAGCTACCAGAGGAGGAAAATACGCCAGAAAAAAGAGTTAATAAAATATTTGAAGTCATGGATCAGGTAAGAAAGTTTACAGCAGTTTATAATCTGTGTGGTGACACATTCAAGTGCAACCCATGGCGATTTGTATGTGAGTGACGACAGACATTATATTGATATAGGTAATCTAAAATATTACAAAAGGCCACTGCTCAGTGGAAGTGTCAGTAATTTTATTACACTGTAAAAATTGATTAGAGAGTAAAATAATCAGAATCATTTTCGGTCTTTCTCCAAAAAACTTAAAATTTACCTTTTGCTCTTTCCTAATTACTTCATCGTGTTTTATCTTTTATCACAGAATCATGACAACCGGTTGACGTATGACGAGTTTTTAGAAGGATCGAAAAAAGACCCAACGATAATCCAGGCGTTAACATTATACGATACAAGCAATAGCGGCTCCATGACTTCATGAAACAAGCGTTGTTATTGGACAAACAGATTGTCATTTTAACCAATCATATGTCGTATATATTGCTGCACCATGTTTGTACAAACCCTTAACTTGTCTCTATTTGGCTGCCATGATTCAACTCTTAGTTTTGGAATCATTTAAAAAGACGTAAATCTTACAAAAATTTTCAAAGCGTCATTTATTTCACCCAGTGACCCTCCTTTCCAACGGGCTCATGTACAAACTAACAAGGTACGACGGGGGAGGTAAGTTTCGGTCACACTGGTTATCTCTTCTCGTGTGGTGACAATTCCGATCGTTAAGGCAAGACTTTGGCAAGTGACACAGTGTTTATCAAGCGTTGTACAGCGTATTTTCTCTGTTTTTAATGCTCAAGTCATTGAAGGATGACAACTAAGAGGCTATTCCATTCAAATTTATGTGCCACTTATGTGTCCTTACTTGTAAAGGCTACTTTACTTAGGCTTTGTGTCTAAATAAAGCTACTTACCCTGCCATAGATATGAAAAGTTTGACATTTAAAATGTCAGTACGGTATTTATACAGAATTTGCCTTCAGTGCGGCGGGAGAGATACTGTCCCACAATGATACACGTGTAACCTATCCTGAGGGTAATAATACAGGGGTACATGTAGAGATGATGGTAAAATATGTGTTTTTATACCTGGGTCATTATTTGACGCTCTTAGCCTCGCGTGCTCGTTCATACATAGCTACATATATATTGTCATTTCTTTTATCATTGGATATTGGTATTGTATTATTTTACATCTTTTCTTTTATTATCGCTCACAGGTCAATCTTTACAATAAAAAACCTGACTGTGTTGGGTGAGATATCCAGGGTGTGTCCTCTTGTCACATCACCATATTTATCACAGGCGAATGCTGCACGTTTCTGGTAGATTTGCTACAGTATGTGTCTATATCATCCTTCATGCAAGACACCAACGTTGCGGTGAACACTCTCCGCTCTAAATCCTCGCAGTAAACACTACCCACGTCATGTGTGCCCTCACTCCTCGCAGTAACACTATCCACGCCACGTGTGCCCCCACTCCTTACAGTAAACACTACCCACGCCATGTGTGCCCTCAGTCCTCGCAGTAAACACTACCCACGCCATGTGTGCCCTCACTCCTTGCAGTAACACTACCCACGCCATGTGTGCCCCCACTCCTCGCAGTAAACACTACCCGCGCCATGTGTGCCCTCACTCCTCGCAGTAAACACTACCCACGACATATGTGCCCCCACTCCTTACAGTAAACACTACCCGTGCCAATTGTGCCCCCGCCCCTCACAGTAAACACTACCCACGCCATATGCGCCCCCACTCCTCATAGTAAACATCACATATGCCATGTATGCCCCAGTTCCTCGCAGTACACACGCCAGATATGCCTTCACGCCTTACAACAAATAAAAGACACAGTAAACAATACAAAACGGCTAGACTCCCCTCAATCACGATAACATTCTTCTCACAATAAGAAACACCCCCACAACAAGACACACCCCTCACAACAAGGCACACCCCTCACAATAAGAATATGCCCTCCTCTTAGAATACGAATCTCCCCTCACAACAAGACACACCCCTCACAACAAGGCACACCCCTTACAATAAGATAATCTCCGCACAATAAGACACACCTCTCACAATAAGCCATTCCTCTCACTGTAGAACACTTCCCTCACGGCAAGACACTCCACTCAGGATAAGACACTCCCATCCCTGTAAAATGACCCGGTAAGCATACTAGCACATCATATTCTCTACAGGGTTCCATCACCTGTCCACTAAGTATTATCATTTATCCCGTAACTATTTTTGATAGAACCATAGGACGTAATGTTAAGTACTGATGTGTTTTGACTTTGTTGCATGTACATCTCAATATGCATAGCTCACCTTGTTATTAAATGTGTAAAGAATTTGTTTACAGTGTAATTTTTAGGTCCCATGTATGTTACAACTCCAGTAAACTTTTTTTGTTCTCCATGTTTATCTTTTGGTATTATGATATTGGGAGACAACTGATTTGTATGCACGTTTGTTCTTATTATTTTCAGAATACAATAGCTTATTTCACCTGTTGCACAAGTGTAATCTTTGACATTGCTTAAAAGCGCGCAACTAACTTTAACACTAATATCCCATAAATATGTATAATTACCTTTGTCGTAAGTTGTAGACGTGTTACGTGCAAGCAGTAAATATTAATGTGTTGTTCGGGCCGTAGCAGCCATATTTTAGTTAACGCGTTGCACAGGCTGAGTGGATAGGTTTTTTTGTATTCGTTCCAAGGACACGAAGGTCAAAAACCAGTGATATTTTTTTTTTGTTTAAGTTTTGTGATACAATGTATCTCTCCAAGTCACACTCATCTTTATATTGCGTTTCAGTGCAGTAGCCCTCGCATTTCCCTTGTCAAGATTACCTGTGTGTAACGCAACCACACCCTTACATTTGTAGCACACTTACATTTGTAGCACACTTACATCTGTAGCACACTTACATTTGTAGCACACTTACGTACACATGTATGAGCGAGAAGTACATACGGGCCTCATTAGGAATTCAAGGACCGCTCACAAGTTACCTTCTTGTCTGTTGTTGTGGTTTGCATGTACGGCTCTGTAATATATTGCCATTCGCTGTTTTGTATTATGTGTTCCAACTGCTGAACACATGATAATCAAAAATAAAATAATCATGCAAACCAAGTCAGCCATCTTCGAGTGGTTATTAAATCATTATAATGACCTATATTTAGCTCCACACACGTAAAGTTTCGCATATACTTGTAACGCTGTCACATTCAACATGCTAAACTTCCCTGTATGAAGCTTTCTGCATTTTCTAGCCTTTATATAATAAACTTTTCAGACTATGTCAGACAAAACCTCTCGTTGAAAAGATCATGTTATTTGTCACTTCTATTCCTGTGTCAGACATTACCTGAGGTGTACATTCTCAGGTATAGTTGGTTTCTTGCCACTCTGATTCCTGTGTCAGACAATACCTGAGGTGTACATCCTCAGGTATAGTTGGTTTCTTGTCACTCCCATTCCTGGGTCAGACACTACCTGAGGTGTACATTCTCAGGTATAGTTGGTTTCTTGCCACTGCGATTCCTGGGTCAGACATTACCTGAGGTGTACATCCTCAGGTATAGTTGGTTTCTAGTCACTCCGATTCCTGGGTCAGACATTACCTGAGGTGTACATTCTCAGGTATAGTTGGTTTCTTGCCACTCCGATTCCTGTGTCAGACAATACCTGAGGTGTACATCCTCAGGTATAGTTGGTTTCTAGTCACTCCGATTCCTGGGTCAGACACTACCTGAGGTGTACATTCTCAGGTATAGTTGGTTTCTTGTCACTCCGATTCCTGGGTCGTGCATTACCTGAGGTCTACATTCTCAGGTATAGTTGATTCCTTGTCACCCTGATTCCTGGGTCAGACATTACCTGAGGTGTACATTCTCAAGTATAGTAGGTTTCTTGTCACTCCGATTCCTGGGTCAGACATTACCTGAGGTGTACATTCTCAGGTATAGTTGGTTTCTTGTCACTCCGATTCCTTTGTCAGACAATACCTGAGGTGTACATCCTCAGGTATAGTTGGATTCTTGTCACTCCGATTCCTGGGTCAGACACTACCTGAGGTGTACATTCTCAGGTATAGTTGGTTTCTTGTCACCCTGATTCCTGGGTCAGACATTACCTGAGGTGTACATTCTCAGGTATAGTTGGTGTCTTGTCACTCCGATTCCTGGGTCAGGCATTACCTGAGGTGTACATTCTCAGGTATAGTTGATTCCTTGTCACCCTGATTCCTGGGTCAGACATTACCTGAGGTGTACATTCTCAGGTATAGTAGGTTACTTGTCACTCCGATTCCTGGGTCAGACATTACCTGAGGTGTACATTCTCAGGTATAGTTGGTTTCTTGTCACTCCGATTCCTTTGTCAGACAATACCTGAGGTGTACATCCTCAGGTATAGTTGGATTCTTGTCACTCCGATTCCTGGGTCAGACACTACCTGAGGTGTACATTCTCAGGTATAGTTGGTTTCTTGTCACCCTGATTCCTGGGTCAGACATTACCTGAGGTGTACATTCTCAGGTATAGTTGGTGTCTTGTCACTCCGATTCCTGGGTCAGGCATTACCTGAGGTGTACATTCTCAGGTATAGTTGATTCCTTGTCACTCTGATTCCTGGGTCAGACACTACCTGAGGTGTACATTCTCAGGTATAGTTGGTTTCTTGTCAGTCCGATTCCTGGGTCAGACATTACCTGATGTGTACATCCTCAGGTATAGTTGGTTTCTTGTCACTCCGATTCCTGGGTCAGACATTACCTGAGGTGTACATTCTCAGGTATAGTTTGTTTCTTGTCACTCCGATTCCTGGGTCAGACATTACCTGATGTGTACATTCTCAGGTATAGTTGGTTTCTTGTCACTCCGATTCCTGGGTCAGACATTACCTGATGTGTACATTCTCAGGTATAGTTGGTTTGTTGTCTCTCCGATTCCTGGGTCAGACATTACCTCAGGTGTACATTCCAGGTATAGTTGGATTGTTGTCTCTCCGATTCCTGGGTCAGACATTACCTGATGTGTACATTCTCAGGTATAGCTGGTTTCTTGTCACTCCGATTCCTGGGTCAGACATTACCTGATGTGTACACACTCAGGTATAGATGGTGTCTTGTCACTCCGATTCCTGGGTCAGACATTGGCTGAGGTGTACATTCTCAGGTATAGTTGGTTTCTTGTCACTCCGATTCCTGGGTCAGACATTACCTGATGTGTACATTCTCAGGTATAGTTGGTTTCTTACCACTCCGATACCTGGGTCAGACATTACCTGATGTGTACACACTCAGGTATAGTTGGTTTCTTGTCACTCCGATTTCTGGGTCAGACATTACCTGATGTTTACATCCTCAGGTATAGTTGGTGTCTTGTCTCTCCGATTCCTGGGTCAGACATTACCTCAGGTGTACATTCTCAGGTATAGTTGGATTGTTGTCTCTCCGATTCCTGGGTCAGACATTACCTGATGTTTACATCCTCAGGTATAGTTGGTTTCTTGTCACTCCGATTCCTGGGTCAGACATTACCTGAGGTGTACATTCTCAGGTATAGTTGGTGTATTGTCACTCCGATTCCTGGGTCAGACACTACCTGAGGTGTACATCCTCAGGTATAGTTGGTTTCTTGTCAGTCCGATTCCTGGGTCAGACATTACCTGATGTTTACATCCTCAGGTATAGCTGGTTTCTTGTCACTCCGATTCCTGGGTCAGACATTACCTGAGGTGTACAATCTCAGGTATAGTTGGTTTCTTGTCACTCCGATTCCTGGGTCAGACATTACCTGATGTTTACATCCTCAGGTATAGTTGGTGTCTTGTCACTCCGATTCCTGGGTCAGACATTACCTGAGGTGTACATTCTCAGGTATAGTTTGTTTCTTGTCAGTCCGATTTTTGGGTATGACATTACCTGATGTGTATATCCTCAGGTATAGTTGGTTTCTTGTCACCCTGATTCCTGGGTCAGACATTACCTGAGGTGTACATTCTCAGGTATAGTTGGTGTCTTGTCACTCCGATTCCTGGGTCAGGCATTACCTGAGGTGTACATTCTCAGGTATAGTTGATTCCTTGTCACTTTGATTCCTGGGTCAGACATTACCTGATGTTTACATCCTCAGGTATAGTTGGTGTCTTGTCACTGCGATTCCTGGGTCAGACATTAACTGATGTGTACATCCTCAGGTATAGTTGGTTTCTTGTCACTCCGATTCCTGGGTCAGACATTACCTGAGGTGTACATTCTCAGGTATAGTTTGTTTCTTGTCACTCCGATTCCTGGGTCAGACATTACCTGAGGTGTACATTCTCAGGTATAGTTGGTTTCTTGTCACTCCGATTCCTGGGTCAGACATTACCTGATGTGTACATTCTCAGGTATAGTTGGTTTCTTGTCACTCCGATTCCTGGGTCAGACATTACCTGATGTGTACATTCTCAGGTATAGTTGGTTTGTTGTCTCTCCGATTCCTGGGTCAGACATTACCTGAGGTGTACATTCCAGGTATAGTTGGATTGATGTCTCTCCGATTCCTGGGTCAGACATTACCTGATGTGTACACACTCAGGTATAGATGGTGTCTTGTCACTCCGATTCCTGGGTCAGACATTGGCTGAGGTGTACATTCTCAGGTATAGTTGGTTTCTTGTCACTCCGATTCCTGGGTCAGACATTACCTGATGTGTACATTCTCAGGTATAGTTGGTTTCTTACCACTCCGATACCTGGGTCAGACATTACCTGATGTGTACACACTCAGGTATAGATGGTTTCTTGTCACTCCGATTCCTGGGTCAGACATTACCTGATGTTTACATCCTCAGGTATAGTTGGTGTCTTGTCTCTCCGATTCCTGGGTCAGACATTACCTGAGGTGTACATTCTCAGGTATAGTTGGATTGTTGTCTCTCCGATTCCTGGGTCAGACATTACCTGATGTGTACATTCTCAGGTATAGTTGGTTTCTTGTCACTCCGATTCCTGGGTCAGACATTACCTGAGGTGTACATTCTCAGGTATAGTTGGATTTTTGTCACTCCGATTCCTGGGTCAGACACTACCTGAGGTGTACATTCTCAGGTATAGTTGGTTTCTTGCCACTCCGATTCCTGGGTCAGACATTACCTGAGGTGTACATTCTCAGGTATAGTTGGTTTCTTGTCACTCCGATTCCTGGGTCAGACATTACCTGAGGTGTACATTCTCAGGTATAGATGGTGTCTTGTCACTCCGATTCCTGGGTCAGATATTACCTGAGGTGTACATCCTCAGGTATAGTTGGATTCTTGTCACTCCGATTCCTGGGTCAGACATTACCTGATGTTTACATCCTCAGGTATAGATGGTGTCTTGTCACTCCGATTCCTGGGTCAGATATTACCTGATGTGTACACACTCAGGTATAGTTGGTTTCTTGTCACTCCGATTCCTGGGTCAGACATTACCTGATGTTTACATCCTCAGGTATAGTTGGTGTCTTGTCACTGCGATTCCTGGGTCAGACATTACCTGATGTGTACATCCTCAGGTATAGTTGGTTTCTTGTCACTCCGATTCCTGGGTCAGACATTACCTGATGTTTACATCCTCAGGTATAGTTGGTGTCTTGTCACTGCGATTCCTGGGTCAGACATTACCTGATGTGTACATCCTCAGGTATAGTTGGTTTCTTGTCACTCCGATTCCTGGGTCAGACATTACCTGATGTGTACATTCTCAGGTATAGTTGGTTTCTTGTCACTCCGATTCCTGGGTCAGACATTACCTGATGTTTACATCCTCAGGTATAGTTGGTTTCTTGTCACTCCGATTCCTGGGTCAGACATTACCTGAGGTGTACATTCTCAGGTATAGTTGGTGTTGTCACTCCGATTCCTGGGTCAGACACTACCTGAGGTGTACATCCTCAGGTATAGTTGGTTTCTTGTCAGTCCGATTCCTGGGTCAGACATTACCTGATGTTTACATCCTCAGGTATAGTTGGTTTCTTGTCACTCCGATTCCTGGGTCAGACATTACCTGAGGTGTACAATCTCAGGTATAGTTGGTTTCTTGTCACTCCGATTCCTGGGTCAGACATTACCTGATGTTTACATCCTCAGGTATAGTTGGTGTCTTGTCACTCCGATTCCTGGGTCAGACATTACCTGAGGTGTACATTCTCAGGTATAGTTTGTTTCTTGTCAGTCCGATTTTTGGGTATGACATTACCTGATGTGTACATCCTCAGGTATAGTTTGTTTCTTGTCACTGCGATTTCTGGGTCAGACATTTGCTGAGGTGAGTATTTTCAGGTATAGCTGGTTTCTGTCACTCCCATTCCTACGTTAGATATAACCTAAGTTGTATTTTCTCTGACATTGCCGAAGGTGTATTTTCTCAGACATTACGTGAGGTGTATTTTCTCAGACATTATCTGAGGTTGATATTCTCAGACATTATCTGAGGTGTATATTCTCGGACATTATCTGAGGTTTTTATTCTCAGACAATACCTGAGGTGTATATTCTCAGACATTACCTGAGGGCACTGTTAACACTACCCTGCGAAAATCTAACTGAATAGCCGAGTCGATCCACAGTTTTTCACATCAGAACATTTCTATCTAGTACATAGAGTAGCTGGCGAAAGGGATACCTCACAGGACGTCTAACTCTAACCTGAACCGCTAGGGAGGGCTGTTATCAAAAAAGTGCTAAAAGCTAACTGAATAGCTACGCCGCCAGATCCACAATTTTTCACATCAGAACATTTCTATCTAGTACAGAAAGTAACTGGCAAAAAGGATACCTCACAGGACATCTAACTCTGACGTTGTTCATATGCAAATACATAGAAAAAAAAAAGCTGATTGTTTTGATGTGGGGAATACGTGAAGAGAAAACAAAGGAAACCTTTGCTGATTTCTACATAGTTGTATTCCAACTGCAGTTTCGAACCTTTTCTTGAGAGTTGAATAATATGTAAAACGGACAGATGGCTCAATCCATTGTCACCAGGAATTTTCTTGAAAGGGACATTGCAAAGCAGAAAAGGGCGATACAACATCCACACAATGGAAACCTCCTCTTGATCCAAAACGGGAAACAAAAAGTGTTAAACCACCAGGAATCGAAAAATTACCTGGAAATCAAGAAAAAGAAATTGGAGATCTTAGTTCTTGAATATTAACATCTTAATTTACTGATAAAATACACTAAAATAGAAGCAAATATGAAATAAATCATCTCTAGCAAATGTGGGATACCATCAGGCACGATTTGTGGAAAGCTTGGCGTCGGATATTTCCAAATCAGGCAAGAGATTCCTGGAATAAATGGGGACCAGTGGCTGGAGAATCTTCCAGAGAGTTCTCCAGACACGAGTGAAACTGATCCCAAGGTGATCGACTACACCTTTGTCACCGTATGACGACATTGAGCTAGTTAAAATAAGGCAAGTCAATAACAGCAGGCGACAGAATGCAAACCCTCCTGACTGGCACAATACGGGGCCAAAATTCGCGAGGAAGCCGAGTAGAAGAACCAAAGGAGGAAAGTATGTGCTGTTGATGGACTTCGCTTCACGAACCCGTTACCCACAGGAGTAAATTGGAACAACTACCGATCGGGTATTTATTGAACAGTACCAAAACAAAACCAGGGATGATGCCGTCTACAATCACTCCAACGCTGGCAATTGTTTTTACAGAACCGAAGCTCTCGAAAAAGAAACGGGTATCAAAAAACCTTTAGTAACCTTAGATCAAAATCAAATTGATATCTAGAAAATGGGTATTGGTTTTGAACCAACGCCGGAAACTAATCCGGATGATCTTTCAAAAGATGTCCTGGATTACAGTCGCAGGTTTAGAATATGTGAATTAATGCATGGATGTAAACACGAACACGAACCCTCTACGATGATTTGTTAAAATCAGAAATAACTCACAATTCGGACCTAGAACTTATGACATGGATGATATATCTCTAGGCGTTTGTAAGTACTTTATGGGAAAAAAGATATAATTAGCAGTGTATAACAAAATACCTTAACATGTCCAAACTTTCATTAACTTAGGGGCTTGGCGTTTGCTGTTAATAATAACAGATTTGGATATTATATCTTTAATCTCAAATATCTGCGCATTTTTTATTTTCAAATAATTTTTTTATGGGATATTTTGTCATTGGTTTCTCAGCTTGGTTTCTCAGTAACCCATGATTAGGGTTGTTTAAACCGGAGCTATTTAAGTTTCCATTTCAGTTCCTAGAATTTGTATGTAATGTTTATTATTAAAAACGAAAGAGTTGTTGTTTGAAATAAATGTAATGCTGTTTGTGACAAAGTTTTTGTTAACGCGACTGGGAAGGCAGTCTGGAAATCTAGTAAGTCAGTATTGGATTGCTTTCGGACCTAATTCATGCGGTATGCCACTGTACAAACTTCGCATGTCGAATGTAGCCAGCTTGGCTTCGGCATTTACTGCTATAGGTGGTTGATTCAAAAAAGTCTAAGTCGTGTCGAACGAAGCTATGAATTTGTTCTTGGAGATTTTGTAATATAATATCAATAAGATGACCTAGCCGTTGCGCTGGCGAAGAGGGGCGGGCAATGTTAGGCCTAAGTTTCAGACCATAAAAGTCACGCGACTTAGACTCAAACTAAGTTAAATAGTCTCTTTCTTTTTTAGTGAGAAGGTGTTCATGTTTTCGCACTAACTTCCGAAGGTTTGTTAAAATGTTGCTGTCCGGAATACATTTAGATTGTTTATACGTGCTATAGTCAATAAACATTGGCAGTTTTTTTTTTGTTTTTTTTTTTGGCGTTTAATAGTATTTGTTCATAAAAACATCCGCTTTACCATTTTCGGCGTCTTTTATAATTATATCTGTACTGTTTAACTGACTTTTTATCACATGTTTTTTAATGGATTAGAATGTTGGAATAAGGTTTTTTGGAAGGTTTTATAGGTGTGTTGTTTAAAATGTTCAAATATATTTCCAAATGATCATCATCACTAGTTCTGGATCTGAAATGTCAGATATTTCTCATTAAAAAATCATCGGATTCAGAGGCTTCTTGTTCATGTTCAGATCTATGCATTAATTCACATATTCTACACCTGCGACTGTAATCCAGGACATCTTTTGAAAGATCATCCGGATTAGTTTACGGGGTCGGTGTAAAATCAAGACACATTTTCAAGATATCAATTTGATTTTGACCTAAGGTTACTGAAAACAGTTTTATAAGATTGTAACACAGAACTTTGTTTGGAGTGATAGATCGGATTGTCGAGAGATGTGACGAGGGAAAGAGGCGGCTATAAACCATCCATACCTGCCACCCTCGCGGTAAGATGCTTGCACTTGTGTTTGTGGCTGGCTTCCTCTCCGGCCGTAGGCCTACGTGGGAAGGTCTGCCAGCAACCTGCGGATGGTCGTGGGTTTCCCCCGGGCTCTGCCCGGTTTCCACCCACCATAATGCTGACCGCCGTCGTATAAGTGAAATATTCTTGAGTACGGCGTAAAACACCAATCAAATAAATAAATAAATTGTTTTACTAACGGAGGGTTGTTTTTTGAAGGTTTTTTTCTTAGTTTTGCTTCACGTCACGGGAGTTGCCATATTCATCTCTCACGCCAAACATATTTATGATATTCAACCTTCACGGTACCAGTTATATTTTATATTTTGAAAATACCGTGACCTTGTTTATTTGAACAAGCTGAAGCAAGTTTATAGCTGTAAGCATTCGCCGACTTGTGAATATAGTGTGGCGTCGCACATGACGTTTTGTATGACGTAGTGTCTTGTTGCGTGACGTAATAAATGTTAAAGTTGACTCGTATTTTTATTACCCTATTGGACTCATAAAGTTCCCATTTATATATACATCCATAACGTACTGGGAACTGTAATATGTCTTCGTGCTAATTCGCCTTATACATGAGGCATACATTAAACTCAGCTTAAACTGGTCAGGTTTCGCAGCTCTAGCAAAGAACTCTGGATAAATTGAACTGTATATTCGAGACCGAGGACCTCCGGGCATTTGCCGTTTTACTGGCCCCAATAAGCTCACTCGTTCATACACGACGGTGAAAACATTGTCTAAATAGCTTGGAAGTTAATAGCGAACGAAGTTCACATTTTGCACAACTCGCTTGCGAGAAAATAGATAAAACAGAGTTATCTGTCCTTGTTTACCTCCCTTTGCAAGTGGTCTCAGACCACTATTAATTTTCCATAAGAGACAATGGTCACGTTTAATGCTGTATCTCAGCCCCAAACATTCTGTGGCCAATAAGCTTTGGTGCATACCTGGCCCAGCATGTGAGGACTCAGCCACAAAAGTCTTCACATAGAATGACCCTCAAATTCTGAACCTTTCCATGCCAGCAGTTAGGAGGGCTTACCAGCTAGGCCAAGGGGGGCGTTACTCGTAGGCACATCGCCACCTGTCTCCTTACCTCGTGTCCCTGAATATCAAACTTTCAGAATTTCGGTTTATACCTCCACAAAGCTTAGACAATATCCATCATTTTGGTACCAAGCATGCACTTGTACACCCGTATGCCCCACTACACAATTCGAGTCATTTTTGAAACAATTTACAGCCCAAACCTACATGTAGGCTCTAATCGGGATTGGGATACGCTGTTATTGAGTACACCGTTTTGTATCGCTGAACAATTAAAATTTTCCAGGAAAATATTTCGGCCATCCTAAAAGATTGTTTCACGAAGCTAAATATCTGTTGCAAAAGTGAGCAGAGAAAATTCTCTGTAAATTTCACGAAAACAATCCCTAGTCTCTACATGAGACGGGCGCTTGAGTAAGTGGACTGGTAACACCACTAAGTGTCAGCCAACCCATCAGCTCACGTGTAAACGGGAAATTGATATGGCAAAATGTTGAAAGGGAGTGTGAAACACTACAAGTAATTTGACATTCAATGTGTATGTTGGATGCGTGCTTATGTATGGTGAATACCGGCATTTGCCAGCATTTCCAAACACTTCCAGTGCCTTAAGTGTTCAACATTGACAGCAGTTAGGTATGTAGTTCAGCTGGGGTAGGCCACAAATTGCTACAGATGACATTGTTATGTTAAACCTCGTAAAAACGTCAAATGCCCATGCATTTAACTGGTACTTTTCTGGGTAATGAAATATAGATACTTAGTTCTGTGAAAGTCAGTTGTAAATACAACTTCTCATAATATTTGTATACTGTTGTGTCTTTTACTTCATATCCTAAGAAACATTTCACGTGCATACACAAAATGCTTACGTATACGACATTTGTTACCTTTCAATATGGTAGGTTATTCTAAAGTATAGTTACATTTAACCTATACGTTATTGCATGCAATATCCTTCGCATATACTGACCTCCAATGTACATGGTCTCTCCGGCTCTGCCCGGTTTCCACCCACTATAATGCTGGCCGCAGTCGTATAAGTGAAATATTGTTGAGTACGACGTAAACCACCAATCAGATAAATAAAAATCTACATGATACTAGATGGTCAATTAACTTCATTTGATAATATTTCGTGTACTATGGTCATGTTGCTGCACTCCTGTGTTTACATGAATTTACTTATTAAATGTATGAATCCAGTATTTTCACTTTATAGATTGTTACAAGCTGTTGGTGACACAGATTTAAATATAGCTTATTTATTATTTAACATATGGGTTCTTTATAACCATGTCTTAACATTCCGCTAACATTCAATAATCTACGAGGTTCTTTCACTTTTACAACCATCAAATGTGTCTAATAGATAACATTTCAGGCAGTACGGAAATGTTACCCTATGTCCTAATTTGCCAATATTTTCTATATAGTGAAAAAGTATATAATTAAATATGTTCGTATCTGCAGAATTATCCTTTGCGTTCCTGGGGTTGAATTTTAAAAGTTTGATTATAATTTTGACGAAGTAGCTTATTTCTTATTTTCTATTATTTGGGTTGTTTTTTAGGACTTAGGCATGGTTATAACTGTTTAAAAATGTTGACCGAATGGGCGTTATAAAGATGGGACAATAGTAAATAGTGGCATTTGAAGGGAAGCTTTTTCCAGCTTGGTCAGGACAACACCCACTTCATCAATGGCGTCCATTGTACAGAAAAGCATAATAACAAGGCTGTAAGAATTGATAAGCAGGATTATCGTAGGACGACCTAAGAACAAGAGTGTATTTTAAAGCTCTGAGCTTACGTCTAATCGACATGGGGACCTCACCACAGGCCACTTGCAAACAACGTAATGAGGTCCCTTTAATTGCACCAGTACAAACAGATAACGCCCGGGTGAAACCCACGACCATCCGCAGGTTGCTGGCAGACCTTTCCACATTAGGCCGGAGAGGAAGCCAGCATGAGCTGGACTTGAACTCACAGCGACCGCATTGGTGAGAGACTCTTGGGTCATTGCGCTGCGCTGGCGCGCTAAGCAACTGAGCCAAGGAGACCCCCCCCCCCCACACACACACACACACGGAGTGAACAACACTAGGAAGATCATTTATCACTCAGAAGATCTCTGAGGGGTACCATTCTCCGTAGTAATTGGGTCTGAAAATTCTTTACCTACACGAACAGATATTTGTCTATTAGAGAAAAAGGTTTCTCTCCCATGCCAATACGTTTTCCCCTAAACCCTTCTCTGCCATTTTCTTCAGCACCCCACTTCTCCACACCATATAGCACGCCTTCGGCACCTAAGAAAACTGCTAAAACATATTCCTTATTTAACAAACCATTCTTAATATCAGATTCTAGCCTAACAACATGTTTTGTCGTCCGTCGGTTACGTCTAAACCCACTCTGTAGTAGGGAAAGAAGACCTTTACTTTCAAGATGCCACGTTAGGCGAGCATGGACCATACGTGCTATCATTTTACATAAATTGCTGGTGAGTGAGATGGGTCTATACGATAACGGATTAGAAGGAGGCTTTCCGGGCTTAGGAACAGGTACCACAATCGATCTTCCCCAGGCCAAAGGCATCGTCATGGAATTGCAAACACGGTTAAAAGAAGTAACAATATGTTTAAGAAGGAATCTGGCATATTACGCAACATCCAATTATGAACACCATCTTCTCTTGGCGTACTCTTGTTATCTTTGGATATAGCCCACTTGACTTCTGCCAAAGAAAAATCATTGTTTATTACCATATCGTCAAACATTATGGGGGCCTCCGTGGCTCAGTCGGTTAGCGCGCTAGCTGAGCGTAATGACCCAGGAGTCTCTCACCAGTGCGATCGCTGTGAGTTCAAGTCCAGCTCATGCTGGCTTCCTCTCCGGCGTAAGTGGGAAGGTCTCTCAGCAACCTGCGGATGGTCGTGGGTTCCTCCTGGGCTGTGCCCGGTTTCTATCCACCATAATGCTCGCCGCCGTCGTATAAGTGAAATATTCTTGAGTACGGCGTAAAACACCAATCAAAAAAAAAATCAAACATTATGTTAGAAAGGTCATCTTTGTATGGCTAAAACTCAGAATCATAATTGTCAGAGCTATTGACAAAAGCAAAACTTTTACACAAAATATTAGCCTTATCTATATCACTTACATACATTACATGTTCTTTACTTAGAGTGGGTATAGATGAGTTAGAGTGGTTCCCCCTAACTGTGTTAACCTTTTGCCAAACCGATTTAATAGATGTGTTAGAATTTATGGTAGAGCAAAACGTACGCCAAAATGACTTCTGGGTTCTCTTGATTATTTTTTGAGCTTGCGCCTTCTTGTTCTTGTAGTCTATTATATCAAGATAGAGTAACGTACGTTTTGCTCTGTTTTTAGCTTTCTTGCGAGCTTTGATGGCTTCCTCACATTCTTCATTCCACCAAGGTACAGAGGGTTTTGGACAAGGTCTTCCTGATGACTTTGGCATACTGCTTTCAGCTGCTCTGGAAATGTAACCTAAAATTGCTTCATTAAACTCATCCAAATTTTCACTAACTACATCATTTTCTGAAACTTGACTTAGTAAATGCTTTAAAGAACTCCAGTCTGCATCTTCAGTTTTCCATCTTGATAGCCTACCCGTAGAGTTGTTACATAACGGCTTACCAGTGCGAACATGCACGGGATAATGGTCGCTGGCACAAGGTGACAGCTGATCCACGGACCAGAAACAGCCAGCACTTATATTAGCAGAACAAAATGTAAGACCCAGGCATGATTACCAGTATCAATTCGTGTCCCCGCGCAAGTATTCAAAATAACAAATATCTTCTCCAAGATAGCGACTTGCAGAAGAAATTATTTGCTGAAGGTTGTCTCCCTTTTTCTCTACTTTCAGAAACACATAAACAATTTTTGTTATAAAAGCGATCACCTTTACCAGTAAATCACCTGACTCGGTAGATGTCACTTGACTGTCTTTGTTCTCACCTCAAGCCTCCAGTGTATGTCTCCTAATAGCTTGGCTAATAGGTCAAGAGGTCCTCGGAGAGGGGGCCGGGTTGGGGGAGGTAGGGCCAATTGGTGCAGTGGGGTAAGGCGCAGCTGTTCTGACAATCCTCAACGCTTCGGTAAAAGATAATTTTTCTTAAGTTTTAATAAACTGTGCTTTATTGGCTTTCTTTCTCACGGGACATCCACTAAAGGCAGCAGAGTGGTCGCCATTGCAATTGCAGCATTTTGGGGCCTCCATATAAGGACAATCAGAATAATCATGATTCTCACCACATCGTGAACAACGTCTACCAGATTTACACTCCAGCGCCATATGGCCCATCCTCTGACATTTGTAAAACCGAAAAACTCTAGGTACAAATTCCTTAACTGTAAAATTTTGAAATGCAATGGACACATGCTCAGGCTAAGACTTTGATTCAAAATGTAATAGAATAGTCTTTGACGGGGTTTTATCTCGTCGGAACATACGCTCAGCACGGACCACATTATATTCCGACAAACCCTCCTGAATTTCATCGACATCAAATTCATCACCCAATCCTGAAATAACACCCTTTACAATAGTTTTATAGTTCTGATAACACTTCACCTCAAACCCCATAATGTTAGAACATGCCAAAAGGCTCTTAGCTTGCTGGACATCGTTTCATTCTATGGCTAGATTACCAGCATGTAAACGTTTTACTGATTTTAGCGTTGCGCTCTTTATAACTCGCTCTTTAGGCCTCGCCTAAACGTAAAAGGTTAACTTTAGATAGAGAGTGGTTACCAATGGCCTTCATAAAGACCACAGTACTATTGACAATAACTTCAGGTGTAGAGGAACAGAACGAGATTTCTTTCCAGCAGCATTTTCAGGATTTGATCTCAAACGTCGTTTACCAGAGCCTAAGATTTCCCTATGAGACTGTAGACCACCCGAGTCCACAAACTCTCCAGACGACTCATCCATTGTGGCTTCTGTCTTGAACAAACTGTACAGGTAAAAACTTCGTGCAACAAGACACCAACAGGGAGCTACCAGTTAGCCTACGGACTATTAGTTTTGGCGTGGACGACAGAAACCCGTGTTAGTGAGTGAATGCTTGTGGTTTAACTCTTTCGTTTAGTGCTACTTCACTCACCTAAGGCATGAAAGCGGCCCCGCCCGAGCCATTATACCGATACGGGTCAACTAGTCGTTGCACTATTCTCTGCATGCAGAACGCGAAGCGAGGAAGTTACTACTGCCTCTTTTAAAGTCTTAGCTGTGACTCGATCCAGGATTGATCCTAGATCTACCGCTACCGAAGCGGACGCTCTACCAACTGTGCTGTCCGGGCCGGTACCCGTGTTAGTAGTGCTGAAAACACAGTGCATATACAATCAAAAAAACTGCCCCTTTGTAATCCCTACCCTAACAAATACAATCTATATTAAAAGAAAAAAGAAAACTACAATGCAATCCTACGCTATACACAACAAAAAGAAAAATCAAAAAAAAAAAAACAATGTACGGTTAAATTTACAGCCAAAATCATACAATGGTACAACCGAGAGACAATAGCTAAGTGCCACAACACCAAAAACTAAAAAACTCGATCTATACGATAGCTTTAGTTTGATACACAAAGTCCATGTGTTATTACAGGCTTGGAGAGAAATGCAACTCTCATAATTGTATAGGTGCTAGTGATGGTAAACACATAAGGATACGGGCTCCCCGAACAGTGGCTCTCTCTGCTTCAGCTACAAAAGTAAGTCAAGTTGTGTTTGCCTTGCATATACCTGTACTTCATGTGGGCAATGTGTGCACATGGTTAACTATTGATTACTTTTCTTTTCCGCAGAATTATGGGATGATATCACCATCAATTAGTTAAGATAAATTAGCCAGAATATACATTTATTTATCTATTTGACTGGTGTTTTACGCTGTACTCAAGAACATTTCACATACGACGGCGGCCAGTATTATGGTGGGAGGAAACAGGGCAGGGCCGGGGGAAAATCACGAGCATCCGCAGGTTGCTGGAAAACCTTCCCACGTACGGCCGCAGAGGAAGCCAGCGAAAGCATTGATGAGAAGCTCCTGGGTCATTACGCTGCACCAGAATACAAATCATCACCAACAGTAAAATATATTGTTACCTGTACATGTACCTTATTGCTTAATCTATTTATCAATGATGGTATTTCCTTCCTTTTGATTTTTTAATGTTAGGTGTTTTAATTAAGTTTTTTAAACATTTTATAGTTCTTCTCAGTGGTTCCCGTAGCCTTAGTGGATGCAGACTGTAGGTTCACCTGTGTAGATATTGGAAGTTACGGGGTGAAGTGTATTAACCCAGGAGCTTCTCACAAATGCTTTCGTTGTGAGTTCAAGTCCACCTCATGCTGGCTTCCTCTCCGGCCATACGTAGCAAGGATTGCCAACAACCTGCGGATGGTCGTGGGTTTCCCCCGGGTTCTGCCCGGTGTCCTTTGCTGGCCGCCGTCGTATAAGTGAAAATATTCGAGTATGGCGTAAAACACCAGTCAAATAAATAAATAAATATATTGAAAATTATGGTTCCAATAGTGACAGGGGTATTTTTTCATCATGTACACTGGGCAAGTGAATGAGTCAGGGTGAAATGCGAATTCCAGCACCCCGAGTCCTGCCCGGGGCATCTGAACTGGGGCCTCTTCCAATGGTCATTGTTGGGAAGATGCATCCCCCTTGAAAACCAACATCATGAGACCAAGACCTGGCCGTGAACAACCAGAGGATAAAAAGGTAACTTTATTCCTCACAGGAAGTATATGAGCAATAATCTTCGCATTTAAACGTCCACAAAGTGACGGGCTTTCGCTTTATTCGTTTTCCCATTATGTTACGCTGTGGATGCAGCCATGTATTTTGTGCAAAGTTTTGTTGTTCATAGGAATATAAGCTTTAAACAGTTTGAGACAGTATATTTAAAGTTTTTATGCCATCCATTTGCCATGATAGTTTGCGTTTTTTAGAGAAAAACAGTTTACTGACTTTATTGGCCTAATGGTGAGATTATACATGCATATACTTGCGTCCAAATAAAATTCACTTCATATGAATAGCCTGATGTAAATACATAAAGAAAACTTTATTTCCGGTGGTCAACTATCCAACTATCGAGTAGAGCGAGGAGAACGTCCTCTTTTGGCATTCTTGTTGAGAAATTCCGTGTCTACCTGAGGACAGTATCCTTAATGCCAGAAAATATGAGACTTTTGTATGTGATTAGATTTCTGATGGGTGCACATGCACTGTATTAAAGTATTGCAGCTTCGAAGTTGCACGGAGGTCCCCTGTGTTGTCCTATAAATCATGCTTAGCCAACTGTAGATATTCAGCGTGCTCTTATAAAGCATTCTTAGCCGAATGTAGATATTCAGCCTGCTGTTATAAAGCATGCTCAGTCGAGTGTAGATATTCAGCCTGCTCTTATAAAGCATTCTTAGCCGAATGTAGATATTCAGCGTGCTCTTATAAAGCATTCTTAGCCGAGTGCAGATATTCAGCCTGCTCTTATAAAGCATGCTTAGCCGAGTGTAGATATTCAGCCTGCTCTTATAAAGCATGCTTAGCCGAGTGTAGATATTCAGCCTGCTCTTATAAAGCATGCTTAGCCGAGTGTAGATATTCAGCCTGCTCTTATAAAGCATGCTTAGCCGAGTGTAGATATTCAGCCTGCTCTTATAAAGCATGCTCAGTCGAGTGCAGATATTCAGCCTGCTCTTCTAAAGCATGCTTAGCTGAGTGTAGATATTCAGCGTGCTCTTATAAAGCATGCTTAGCCGAGTGTAGATATTCAGCCTGCTCTTATAAAGCATGCTTAGCCGAGTGTAGATATTCAGCCTGCTCTTATAAAGCATGCTTAGCCGAGTGTAGATATTCAGCCTGCTCTTATAAAGCATGCTTAGCCGAGTGTAGATATTCAGCCTGCTCTTATAAAACATGCTCAGCCGAGTGTAGATATTCAGCGTGCTCTTCTAAAGCATACTCAGCCGAGTGTAGATATTCAGTGTACTCTTATAAAGCATGCTCAGTCGAGTGTAGATATTCAGCCTGCTCTTCTAAAGCATGCTTAGCTGAGTGTAGATAGTCAGCGTACTCTTATAAAGCATGCTTAGCCGAGTGTAGATATTCAGCCTGCTCTTATAAAACATGCTCTGCCTAGTGTAGATATTCTGCCTTGTCTTATAAAGCATGCTCAGCCGAGTGTAGATATTCAGCCTGCTCTTAAAAAAACATGCTCAGTTGAGTGTAGATATTCAGCTTGGTCTTATAAAACGTGCACAGCTGAGTGTGATATTCAGTGTGCTCTTATAAAGCATGCTCAGCTGAGTGTGCTATTATAAAGCATGCTCAGCTGAGTGTGATATTCAGTGTGGTCTTATAAGGAATGCTCAGTTGAGTGTAGATATTTAGCGTGTTCTTTAAAAACATGCTTATTTGAGGGTAGATATTCAGCCTGCTCTTATAAAACATGCTCAGCTGAGTATTATATTCAGTGTGCTCTTATAAAGAATGCTCAGCCAAGTGTAGCTATTCAGCCTGCTCTTATAAAGCATGCTTAGCTGAGTGTAGATATTCAGCCTGCTCTTATATAGCATTCTCAGCCGAGTGTGGATATTCAGCCTTCTCTTATAAAGCATGCTCAGCCGAGTGTAGGATTTTTAGCGTGCTCTTATAAAACATGCTCAGCCGAGTGTATATATTCAGCCTGCTCTTCTAAAGCATGCTCAGCTGAGTGTGATATTCAGTGTGCTCTTATAAAGAATGCTCGGTTGAGTGTAGATATTCAGCGTGTTATTAAAAAACATGCTCAGCTGAGTGTGATATTCAGTGTGCTCTTATAAAGCATGCTCAGGTGAGTGTAGATATTCAACCTGCTCTTATAAAGCATGCTCTGCTGAGTGTAGATATTCAGCCTGCTCTTATAAAGCATGCTCAGCTGAGTGTAGATATTCAGCGTACTCTTCTAAAGCATGTTTAGCCGAGTGTGATATGTAGTGTGCTCTTATAAGGAATGCTCAGTTTAGTGTAGATATTCAGCCTGCTCTTCTAACAGATGATCATCTGAGTATGAAGTGCAGTGTGCTCTTATAAAGAATGCACAGCTGAGTGTAGATATTCAGCCTTCTCTTATGAAGAATGCTCATCTAAGTGTAGATATCCAGCCTGCCCTGATAAAGCATGCTCAGCTGAGTGTAGATATTCAATGTGCTGTAAAGCAAGCTTAGTTGAGGTGAGGCCTTCAAGTGACTCACTGTGAGAATATTGACCTTCGTAAGAAATAGTTGATACTGTGCTGTAAATTAGGATGTGAAAGGTCTTTTTCATGATTTTGTTTATTCTGGATATTATCAAACACTCGGACTGATCAGTTTATTCTTCAATTATTGTCTTAATTTCATATTTTTTGGTATCAATATTGCATTATTTATTGATTATTTTTTTTTTGGATTTTTTTTTTCTTTATTTTTTGGTGTCAGTTATTTCTTTATGTAAGATATTATGGTATGAATTCATGTCTGTTAGGCTTGATATGGTTCTTGACCTGTTCTTCCCTTGCTGTCACTGTTCATGCAGCCTTGGTGACAATAAATCGTCCAATACACTGATGTGGCTGTTCGCGCTGTCTAACCGGCCATGATAGCACAGTTGGTAGAGCGGCAGACGTAGATCCAGGATCAATCCTGGGTCGAGTCACACCTAAGACTTTAAAAGAGGAAGTTGTGACTTCCTCGCTTGGCGTTCAACATGTAGAGGATAGTGTAACCCGTATCAGTGCAATGGCTCGGGCGGGCCTCCTTACTTGCCTTCGGTAAGTCGAGTCAGTGAAGCAGCACTAGATAAAAGAGCGGTGGAAATCTGTCCTGCCACAAGGAGGCACATTACATATGCCCTAAGGACTCCTTCGTCGTCACATGACTGAAATATTGTTGAGTACGACGTTAAACCCCAAGCACTGACTCACTCATGCTGTCTAACATTCATGAAGACGTCTTGTTTTCCACTACCACTATCAGTTAATTGTCGTAAGGCCACTCTGGCTTCCTCCACCCATAAAAGTGACTGACAAAATATATGAGAAAAATTATTTAGTAAGGTATTATAGTAATTGAACACAAGTAAATATAATTACATAGGCTCAGGAAAGACAACACCAGAAGAATTTGTAACCTCTTGCTTTACAGATGTTCAAGAATGCCATCTGCATTTGGAACTAGTATTTCCTTTTGCTGGCCCCCTGTCCACTTTTCCTGCCTCCCACCGCCATGAGATTCCTTGAACAGCAATCTCCTAGGCCCTTCCGGTTTTTTTTCTCACATTTTTCTGTTTATAACAAAAGTATATATACATGTATATAAATACTATATATAAATATAAGGGTATATTTGTAGTTTTGGGCAATAGAAACATTTTGGGGGGCCTCCGTGGCTCAGTCGGTTAGCGCGCTAGCGCAGCGTAATGATCCAGGAGTCTCTCACCAATGCGGTCGCTGTGAGTTCAATTCCAACTCATGCTGGCTTCCTCTCCGGCCGTACGTGGGATGGCCTTGCAGCAACCTGCGGATGTTCGTGGGTTTCCCCCGGGCTCTGCCCGGTTTCCACCCACCATAATGCTGGCCGCCGTCGTTTAAGTGAAATATTCTTGAGTACGGCGTAAAACACCAATCAAATAAGTACACTGTTGCCTAAGATGATGGAATAAAATATTTTGCACCAGATTTTTCCAAATTTGCACCAGATTTTCCCCAAGATTTTGGGCTACCAAGAAAATTCCAGACAGATTTACCATCTTCGGTTAAAGGTGGAACCATTTCCAATGTTTAAACGTCCAGGGAATGCAAAACTGTGAAAGGAATACAAAACCAGAAATTTAGCTTCAATTGTTGAGATTTAATGTGACCATAAGATTCAAATGAAAACAGATGAATCAACCCTAACTTGACAAATGGGAATGCACAAATAAAGTCTCAGCAACAGATTAAAAGACTCTAGTAACGTGTGTGACCACCTCTTGCACGAATGAGGGCAAGGAGACGCCGCGGCATGCTATCAACGAGGTTGTTGATGACGTCAACGTGCATAGCGTCCCACTCTTCCCTCAGAGCCTGTGTCAATTCTTGCAGAGTTTGAGGTGCATTGTCCCCGTCCTTGATCGTACGGCTAAGGACCTCCCAGGCATGCTTGATGGGGTTCATGTCAGGCGAACAAGCTGGCCATGGGAGCTGCTCCACACCCTCATCCCAAAGAAATTGTCTGAGGACGTTGGCCCTGTGTGGCCTGGCGTTGTCGTCTTGAAGCCGAAAGTTGTTGCCGTAGAGTTGTCTTGCATGTGGCAAGCAGTGTTTCTGTAAAATATTCAGATACACGGCGGCGTTGACGTTTCCTTCCGTTACGAAAAGCCCTGTTTTGCCACCATGATGAATGCCACCCCACACCATCACTGAACCGCCACCACCTTGACTGGACTCCCGGACACAGTCATCATGGAGGCTCTTTCCACGCAATCTCCGAACCCTTTGTCGTCCATCTTGTCGGTCAAGGAGGTATCTGCTTTCGTCAGTTAAAACGTGACGCCAATGGCCGACCTGTAACGCCCGGTGCCTCCTATCCCAAAGGAGTCGTGCAACAAGACTCGGAGGAGTCAGACGTGGACATGTGACCATCCGTCTTGCTCGATGCCCTGAATCACTAAGTCGTCGATTCACGGTTTGGCGTGAAACACGAACCCCATAGTGTTGCCTCCACAAGACGCGGAGACCGCTGGGTGGCATTCTGCGGTTTGTTCGACAAAGGTGTATCAGTCTCCTATCCAGTCGTCTTGTGGTCGAACGTGGACGCCCTGTTGACTTCCCTGGCGTTAACTGATGTACCTCTCTGACGCGTTTCAGAATCTTAGAGAACGCACTTTGTGATATCCCTGCAAAAGTGGCGGTATCGGCCTGTTTAAACCCTTCCCGTCTTAGGGCAAACCATCCTCCGTCGAATCGCTGGTGGCGTAGGAGCAGGCATGACACTATGGACTTCTGTGCCAAAATTTGCGTCCGTTAAATCAGGGATGGCCTAAGTGTAACCTGTTTGTTGTGATTGATTTATGGTATTGGAAATAGCAGGATTTATGGTCATCATACTTATGTTAAAGTAGCCTATGCTACTTGGCGGAGGACCGCCGGTCGCGTGACGGCAGTTCAGCGCATCCGGGTCGGAGTATTGATTGAACTAATGATTTCAGCGCTTAGCGCCCGTATCCGGGCTACACAACCATCCTCAATACGAAGGTGTTAAGGTCTATTCTACCCTATAAAATGAAGAAAATGGGACAAAAACGGCATATTTCTTGCTGCCATTCTCTTCACTTCCATCCGCATAGGTCCTGCATCTTAGACAAATCAAGGGCAAGCTTATTTCAGTGCAATTGACCTAGATATTTCAAAACTGCGTATGCATAACGTCGTGCCTCATTATTGAGTGACGTAGGAATGTGAAAATTGCACTGCACATGTACTATGACGTCATAAAACTGAGCTCACTTGGAAACGTCATGAAACAAATGTTTCTGTTCCTGCGTCTTATCGTCTGAGTGTAAAATATTAAAAGTCTAAAAACAGAAGCGATATCTGTAGTCTGTGCGAAATAACACTTTTATCACCGAAGAAAATTCCGATAGTTCACCTTTATATAAAGCACAAAAGCAAATTTAACAAGTAAACAAATTCAAGTTCTTTTATCGGTAGACATAAACAGCATCAGCTAAAGCACCATATTACCCAACGATGTTGTTTGAAAAGTCATCTCTGTTTAATATGTATATTTGCACACGACCCGCAACGAACAGCGGGGTAAAACCAGTGATATATCGGTACAGGTAGACGTGTTTTCAAACACTCACCGGTGAACGTCTGTGACAGGCTTGACTCTGCCTATATTATGACGTCAAGTAACACGCAGAGGAAGCGCCATTTGTGGAAAATATGTCGCCTGACGTCAAAAGTCGTAATGATCCGACAATTTCCGACTGTCGCTTAGGACAACGTAGGATAAGCGTCATTCTATTGTGACGTCATAAACAGCAACAGCGCTATCACAATGGTAGGTTTGCACTCATTTAAAGCGCCAGTGGACGATATACAGCCTTAGCCTGATACTGTAAAAACATGCCCGTCATCTTGCTTAAGCCCATGCAAAATCCGAAAGCACAGGCTTTACGAACAACTTCATGAGTTAGTGAGAACAGAAGAAAGACAGATAGTTGGTCAACATGTTTCACGGCTTGATGTCCGTAGCGACCATCTGCGTGGTTTTGGCCATGAGCGGTTGGACAAGGGACGATAGTCCGAGCACTTCAGACATTCCGGAGAAAGACGTCACAGACAGGTAATGAGTATACAGCTGCCTGACAGCTCTTGTTATGGAGCTCTTATATGACATAACTGCCACAGACAGGAAATGACTGTACACCAGCTTGACAGCTCTTCTCACGGCCTTATATGACATAACCACCATAGACAGGTAATGACTGTACACCAGCATGACAGCTCTTCTCACGGCCTTATATGACATTACTACCACAGAGAGGTAATGACTGTACACCAGCTTGAAAAGCTCTTCTCAAGGCCTTATATGACATAACCACCATAGACAGGTAATGACTGTACACCAGCTTGACAGCTCTTCTCACGGCCTTATATGACATAACCACCATAGACAGGTAATGACTGTACACCAGCTTGACAGCTCTTCTCACGGCCTTATATGACATAACCACCATAGACAGGTAATGACTGTACACCAGCTTGACAGCTCTTCTCACGGCCTTATATGACATAACCACCATAGACAGGTAATGACTGTACACCAGCTTGACAGCTCTTCTCACGGCCTTATATGACATAACTACCACAGACAGATAATGACTGTACATCATCCTGACAGCTCTTCTCACGGCCTTATATGCCATCACTACCGTAGACACGTAATGACTGTACAGTAGCTTGACAGTTTTTCTTACGGCCTTATATGACATCGCTACAACAGGCAGGCAATGACTATACACCAGCCTAACAGATCTTATCACGGCTTTATATAACATCACTACTACAGAGAGGTAATGATTGTGCACCAGCCTGACAGCCCTTCTCACGGCCTTGTATGACATCACTACTACAGGCAGGTAATGGCTGTACACCAGCCTACCAGATCTTATCACGGCTTTATATAACATCACTGCCACAGAGAGGTAATGGCTGTACACCAGCCTGACAGCCCTTCTCACGGCCTTGTATGACATCACTACTACAGGCAGGTAATGGCTGTACACCAGCCTACCAGATCTTATCACGGCTTTATATAACATCACTACCACAGAAAGGTAATGGCTGTACACAAGCCTGACAGCTCTTCTCATGACCTTATATGACATCACTACCATGGACAGGCAATGACTGTACACCAGCCTGACAGATCTTCTCAAGGCTTTATATGACATCACTACCACGGAGAGGTAATGACTGTACACCAGCATGACAGCTCTTCTCATGACCTTGTATGACATCACTACCACAGGCAGGTAATGGCTGTACACCAGCCTGACAGCTCTTCTCACCGCCTTGTATGACATCACTACCACGGACACGTAATGGCTGTACACCGGCCTAACAGATCTTATCACGGTTTTATATGACATCACTACCACAGACAGGTAATGACTGTACACCAGCTTGACAGCTCTTCTCACGGCCTTATATAACACTCCTACCACAGACATGTGATGATTGTACACCAGCCTGACAGCTGTTTTTACGGCCTTATATGACATGACACCGTAGACACGTAGTGACTGTACAGTAGCTAGACAGTTTTTCTCTACGGCCTTGTATGACATCACTACCACAGGCAGGTAATGGCTGTACACCAGCCTAACAGATCTTATCAGGGCTTTATATAGCATCACTACCACAGAGAGGTAAAGACAGTACACCAGCTTGACAGCTCTTCTTATGGCCTTATATGACATCACTACCACGGAAAGGTAATGGCTGCACACCAGCCTAACAGATCTTATCACGGCTTTATATAACATCACTACCACAGAGAGGTAGTGACTGTACACCAGCTTGACAGCTCTTCTCATGGCCTTATATGACATCACTACCACAGGCAAGTAATGGCTGTACACCAGCCTAACCGATCTTCTCACGGCCTTTTATGACATCACTACCACAGACAGGTAATGACTGTACACCAGCCTGATAGCTCTTCTCATGGCCTTATATAACACTCCTACCACAGACATGTGATGATTGTACACCAGCCCGACAGCTGTTTTTACGGCCTTATATGACATGACACCGTAGACACGTAGTGACTGTACAGTAGCTTGATAGTTTTTCTTACGGCCTTATATGACATCACACCACAATGAGGTAATGACTGTACACCAGCTTGACAGTTCTCTTACGGCCCTATATGACATCACTACCATATAGAGGTAATGACTGTAAAGCATCTTGACGCCTCTTCTCACGGCCTTATATGGCACCCCTATAACAGACAGGTAATGACTGTACACCAGCTTTATAGCTCTTCTCACGGCCTTACATGACATCCCTACCACAGACAGGTAATGACTGTACACCAGCTTGATAGCTCTTCTCACGGCCTTATATGACATCCCTACCACAGACAGGTAGTGATAAAGTGGTCAAGCAATCTGGCACCGAAACCAATGCTCCTAAAACCTAAATAAATCACGATGGCTGAGGTATTTTGACTTTTTTTTTTAAATTGAAGGTCGAGAAAACGTGAAAACAGCATAAAGTTCAGATGAAGGAGTGCAAAACGTTTCTTGTAAATGAAGAAAATGCAGTTGAAAATATTTGTAGTTTCTGTGTTCGGGACCACCTCATGGCATATATTGTCCTTGTGTACTGATGTTATTACTCAGAATGTCACGTATGGTTCATAAATATATTTGCTCTGGAATTCGGTCTTTTCATCTATCAAATGTGTTCAGTTTGGATTTTGGTTACATTTATATTTTTAACATATTTATAAATATTATCAAAACTCAAGAATATTACATTCAGATAAATCTATTAATCACGCATCACGCCCATATTTCGCACATTATTATGTAAGCACAATATATTCCAAGTGGTGGTCCCAAATACCCATCAAACAAAAGTATTTATCTGAAAGACAAAATGGAAGTACATAGGACTATCTTTGTATGACCGAATGGACAGAGGAAACAACGTTGTCTTGTTTGTGATCTAATGATTTTCATGAGTGTCCTCTGATTTACTTTTGGACTGGATTTATGCCAAGGTTTGACAGGTGCACAAAGGTGTGCAATCCTGGAGGGGTAACATACACAAGCATAGAGCGTTGACAGGCAAATAAGCCATAGTTTAATTCACACAGACCGCGTTTGCTGAGTCTGCAGCCATGCCATGAATTTAGGTATCAAAGAAGCTCTGGCAACATACAAAACTTAGTCACGTGTTTCATTTGTGTATAAATTACTCTACAGTACACTGCAGTTACGATAAACACCGGAAATACCCAGTACGACAAAAGTTGCCCTTTCCCAACCATGTATACCTGTTGTAGGCTTGCATTTAACTATATCAAACATTTAAAACTAGGGAACGGCGATAAGCCAAACCCTGATCACCTGATGACTCAGCCTTATATGGTGACAACCTCATAGCTGAGACAGTGAACAGGATAACAAAATGGCTGAAAAAAGGCGATGTCAGCCTAAAGAACACTTTCGCATACCTGGAAGGATAACAGACACAAGCATAGAGCGATTACAAGCACATAAACTGCAAACTGACTCAAACCGACCATATCTGAAGAGTTATCAAACATATCAGGCATACTCTCGTACCAAAACCGGGCCTTGTACATGCACGTGTAGCTCAAACGCTCCCATATCTTGAAAGAACAGTGTTCAGTTGGTATTATCATTGCAAACATCTGGTAACAATAGTGTACACACAGAAAAAAAGAAATAGTATACATCTAACAAAAATACAGAGGAATTGTGAGCACAACTGAATCTGCAACAGCCTTTAACCCAAAATTCTAAATTTGGTCTATAAAGCAACATATAATTTGTATAAACTCGATGGGGCCTTGTCCTGTCACGTTTGCAAATGTATTTCCTCGCTGTTTCATCTGATTTCGGCATCATTTTTAGGTTTTCTTCCCCTTTATGTATATAAAACCGCTGACATGAATGTTTGTCTTGTGTAATTTACAGCTGGCATTTCACATCTTGGCATGACTCTTTCTGGGCGTGGTTAGATCCTGCCGTTGGGGACAGTTGTGGGTGTGGACAGGGAGAATTCCAACAGCTGATGTACGAGTCCCTCAATAGCGACCAAACAGAGGCACGGGAGTTTCAGAGCTCCATTTCAGACATGCCTAAACCAGACAACCAGGTATGAGCTACACTACATCAGTTGATTATGTAAATAATCACTAATCTTTAGTTGCATTAAATATTTTATTGCATGAAAAGCTTCTTTCAACTTTTCAGCCTAATATCGATGATTTGATCATCGATATTAAGTTAATATGTCAGTTTAGCCAATGCAATAAATGGATGAACAAATGTTACAGGTAAAGCACACCTTCGTGGAGGACCCAATGAGGAGTGGATTCGACGTCCGAAAAAACAAAATGGTGACCAAAGAGGACGACAGACACAAAATGCCGGCCATCTTTCTAAGGAACTCGGACCTGGTTGTGCTGTTGACATCCCTGTTTCAGGTTTGCTGGATATTGAAGATGGTCGTCTGGAAAGGTGAGTCTCTTGTTCTCTGAGATCCAAGAAGAAAAACTAATTCTTCTTCTCAAGTACACACGCTTTAATCGACATGATTAATTATTGTGGCTTTAGAATGAATTGTTGCAACCACTGGAATATGAAGAACTGTGGTGCCCTAAACATGAAGAACTGTGGTGCCTTGAGTATGAACAACTGTGGTAGTCTGAATATGAACAGTTGTGGTAGTCTGAATATGAACAGTTGTGGTAGTCTGAATATGAACAGTTGTGGTAGTCTGAATATGAACAGTTGTGGTAGTCTGAATATGAACAGTTGTGGTAGTCTGAATATGAACAGTTGTGGTAGTCTGAATATGAACAGTTGTGGTAGTCTGAATATGAACAGTTGTGGTAGTCTGAATATGAACAGTTGTGGTAGTCTGAATATGAACAGTTGTGGTAGTCTGAATATGAACAGTTGTGGTAGTCTGAATATGAACAGTTGTGGTAGTCTGAATATGAACAGTTGTGGTAGTCTGAATATGAACAGTTGTGGTAGTCTGAATATGAACAGTTGTGGTAGTCTGAATATGAACAGTTGAGGTAGTCTGAATATGAACAGTTGTGGTAGTCTGAATATGAACAGTTGTGGTAGTCTGAATATGAACAGTTGTGGTAGTCTGAATATGAACAGTTGTGGTAGTCTGAATATGAACAGTTGTAGTGGTCTGAATATGAACAGTTGAGGTAATCTGAATATGAACAGTTGTGGTAATCTGAATATGAACAGTTGTGGTAGTCTAAATATGAACAGTTGTGGTAGTCTGAATATGAACAGTTGTGGTAGTCTGAATATGAACAGTTGTGGTAGTCTGAATATGAACAATTGTAGTGGTCTGAATATGAACAATTGTAGTGGTCTGAATATGAACAGTTGAGGTAGTCTGAATATGAACAGTTGTGGTAGTCTGAATATGAACAGTTGTGGTAGTCTGAATATGAACAGTTGTGGTAGTCTGAATATGAACAGTTGTGGTAGTCTGAATATGAACAACTGTGGTAATCTGAATATGAACAGTTGTGGTAATCTGAATATGAACAGTTGTGGTAGTCTGAATATGAACAGTTGTGGTAGTCTGAATATGAACAGTTGTGGTAGTCTGAATATGAACAGTTGTGGTAGTCTGAATATGAACAGTTGTGGTAGTCTGAATATGAACAGTTGTGGCCAACAATTGCAGTGGATTGAACAACTGTAGTGGTTTGGATGTGGACAACTGTTGTGCCTTGAACATGAATAACAGGTGGTTTGAAAAGTTATGTTGGCTTGAACATGAACTATTGTGGCGACCCAAAACACATATGGTGGTTTGAATATGAACAATTGTGGTGGTTTGAATATGTGCGGTTGTGTTTTTTTTTTTTAAATATAACACTTGCTATGCCCGATATGAACAGTTGTTGTGACTTGCATGTGAACAAGTCTTGTGGCTTAAATCTGAGCAGTTGAGGTGGCTTATATGGCACATTATTTGATTGTGCACAGTTTTAATGACAACGTGCCACGTTACATGCTTGCACGTTAGTCAGTTCAAATACATTTTTGTGAATATTTATTTTAGGGGTATGCCCGAAGAATAACCATGATGGGATTTGCCAAACGCGGGGATTTCACCTCCATCCAGGTGCGACAAAACTATCAATATACACTATAAGAGGAAGAAACTGTTCACAAGTTTTTGGTATGCGCAAGCGTGTACGACTGTATGTTTCTAATATTTATTTATTCATTTGATTGGTGTTTTACCCCGTACTCAATAATATTTCATTTGTACAAAGGCGGCCAGCAATATGGTCGGGGAAAACCTGGCAGAACCCAGAGGAATCCTACGACCATTCACAGGTTACTGGCAGGAAGCCGGCATAAGCTGGGCTAGAACTCACAGCGACCACATTGGTAAGAGGCTCCTGGGTCATCGTGCCGTGCTGGCACACTATATACATGGGCCACGTAGGCACCTGTTCCTAATACAACCGTTGTCTTGCAGCAATTCCATTCAACATGACGTAAAACAGAAAATTTACGACGCAGAACCAATATATTATATTTTCGGTATGGGTAATATATTTTGTACCTGTATTCAGTGACAAAGGGTCGATTTGCAATTCGAGTGTGTATCTTTACCTTGGCACAGGGACACCTACATGGTATTTATTCTTTACTCTTGTGAAACCCATGCTCAGTCATGATCATAATTTTGTCCCAGATTCCGAAGTGGAAGACATGCGCGAGGCCATCAGGCGTTTAACATCTTATCAAGAATATCAGGAAGAAGTCCTGTCAAGAAAAGGTAAGTTTGTTGTTTGCCGCCACGGATCTCCGCCACTAACCGCCGTTGTCAGACAATGTACATGACACAACAAGGGCATGCTAAAGGATGGAATATCATTCGATCAAAGTTCACTGATGCACCGGTGTTAATTGTCTAAAAGTGGAGTCTAATGCTCTTCATAGTGATAATAAAAAATCGTGATAATATTGATCGGCTCGACGAAATATAAAACCGTATACCCACGGAATAAGCGCGTTGATATAATCGCCATGGTATTTTAAAACAAATTGTCGTTCAGACGAGCACATGGTGTTTACGCAAACTTCAATGTTTTAATTCACAAAGCCTAAAGAAATGTTAAAGCCATTTTGAATCGTTAACAGTTGAGAGAGTGGCTATGGGATGGAAGGCGATTTTCTACATGATCACACACCGGGGCATCATTCTGTTTGTAAACTCTGACCGTAATGCTTACCTCATTGTGAAATGAGCACTGCTGCCAGTCATGTGCATGTCGTCTGCCACATACCTTTGATGAACGCTTAATCGCTCTGTGACGTTATGACGTCACATTAGACTGATGATCGAATGGAAAGTATATATCGTTGTCACCAGAAATTGTTCTGCGACGCCTGGCACGTGGCATCCATAACCATTGATTTCTGTCATGAGAAAAAAAACGACGAAATCGTCTGTATTAGCCGACTGTGTCTAACTTCATGTGTACATTTTCTACTGTTTAAATCGATGCCTGACCACGTACATGTATGAATGTTGATGTGTTTGTATAGCTGACGAAATCATGTGTGTTAGTCGACTTTGTGGCTAAGCACGTGTATGAATGTTCTTGTGTTTGAATAGCTGGCCACATCACGTGTGTTAATCGGCTAATGTGACTAAGCACGTTTAGGGATGTTGTTGTGTTTGCATAGATGGCGAAATCATGTGTGTAAGTCGACTGTGTGAGTAAGCACGTGTATATGTATAATGTTGTCTTTGAATAGCTGACAAAATCATGTGTGTTAATCGACTGTTTGAAGCTGACGAAATCATGTGTGTTAATCGACTGTTTGAAGCTGACGAAATCATGTGTGTTAATCGACCGTGTATGGATGTTTTTGTGTTTGTAGATGACGAAATCGAGCACCTGGCGAAAACAGTTGAGTACATTTATCGAAAGAGCACTGAAGAGCAGGTACTTCTGAGGAAAAAAGGTCAGTTGGTCCCATATCAGTGACACACCGGAGATTAGGGGATATTAAAGTGAAAGACAACATCTGACTAATATTTATGTCCAGTGAAGACTACTATTTAAAGTATCTTAAATCGGCATTAAATATATTTTTTAATGTTTGTCAGCCCAGTAAACGTTTAATGAAACTTCGTCTTGACACGGTTTCAGCACTTTGGCGATAAAGGCTCAAGGGATAAATATAGCTTCCTCGGAAATTGGACATACTAGAATAATGTTTCTTCTAATGCTTGAACTATTTAAATAGCCTAGCTGCAGATGCACGGCCAGGGTATTCCTGGTTCAAGTCGGAGCTTCCGGACGGGTTGTGCTGGCTATTTTGACCCCTAGTAAATGTTTACAAAATTACAATAGGATTGTTGTACCACTAGACTCATGCTCAATTCTGAAACAAATGGAAATAAATTTAAGCACCAGTGAGGCTGATCTAAGCATTCGACAGCCGCTGGATTTTTTGCTTCAGTTTTGTAGCGGTGGCTTCAAAGATGAAAGCAGTTCTGACCTAGTGATCGCGGACGCCAGAGAACTTACCGCGGCTTGAACAGGGCGTTTCAATAATTTTACCCTATTTTATAAAGAAAACAGAAAAAAATCACTTATATGCGTGAAAAACGAAGGAGTAAGATTTAAATTCTTCAGTTATAACAAATTCAGAGAAAAAATTTATATAAGATTTAATTAATTATAAGCGTTTTCAGGTGAGATGTTGTCTTCTCGTTTCCATAAACCTTCGGCATCCCTAATGAATTTTGCACTGACTCTGATATTTGTTATTTAGAAACTGCTGATTATACGCCGTGAACGAGAAATATATATTTGGGGAGACGAATGCGGTTTGGACCGAGACAGTATGCCAGTGTATAACATAATTTGCGATGTCGCTGTTGAATATTACTCGGCTTGTAAATCAACAGACTTTAAGTCTGTGGTGGTCCGTAAATGATAGCCTATCAACCTGTCCCACAACACTTTGTGAAATGACCCTTCGGCTACTCGTAATTAAACAGTTGTTCTGCATGTTATTCGGTAAAATCTCTGTAAAATAATAAAATATGATGCTTTTTAGAAAGCTTGAGTATACTGCTTTTGACTGACATATGTTTTGGCAGGTGCTGTCTTGTCCTTTAAGGTGGTATGTGTACATTTAGTTTAGCGTCATTGTCAGACGGAAGGAAATGTATTAATCTACTCGACGTTCACTTTGACCTTTGTATCTCCAAATGTGAATTTGTCCTTCTAATAAGCGCCTAATATGAAACCACGTAAACAAAATGTTACTGAACACAGGGAGTGTTCACGGGCATCAGTGATATGCAGCATTAGGTGGGATTCATGTTGGATGTTACTTTGTTTTGTTTTTGTGACTGTAGCTATGAAAAGTCATTTTGATATCTACAGTTTTGTTAAACGTATGTACAATTACGCCATCATTGGTAGATATATGTAAAAGATTTGCACACATGCAAAATAATTTTTTCACGTATGTGCAAAAATATTTCACATATGTTCAATCAGTTTGCATGTATGTTGCGCCTGTTTGAACTGAAAATCATCTATATAACAGTTATTGTCTGTATTCACTGACGAGCTTGTGTCTGTTTTACCTTCACAGTTGCTGTAGTGGAGACAATAGCCAGGCGAATCCTTCACAGATCCGGAAACAAAAGAGTTTCCTCTGTAGTAGAAAAAGGTACGTGTACATGTACGTGTAGGTAGCCTAATACATTTAGTTTCAACGCGTTAATCAGACATCCTTGGGCTATGTTTTTGCCCAGTCGCTCATATCTCAGCTCGCATCACAACTGCGCCAACCCAAGAGGGTATGTTTCTGCTGCCGTTTATTTATATGTCTATGTGTTTGTCTGCTTGTTTTTCTGTCTGTCTGTCAGCCAGCAACTTTACACTAAAGGCCTATGGGCGAGAATTTAGGCGAAACTTTCCCCACATGTCGGTCTTGTGCTAATTTTGGGACCCATCCGTTCAAGTCTGGTGGTAATCAAAATGAAAAGCTGCATTCAGGATTTTTTTTTAACGATTCTTCACCATTGCCATATAAAGCAGAAATCCAGAGTAATGCCCCTTTGTTTGTAGTTTCTTGGGATTTGTTGGCCTGCGTATAGACCTAGCGGAGGTCTGCACACTCCGTGTTGAAATAAGATTTAACTATCTTCCGGGCTTATGCGACAGCCGACATGCTTATGGATGGGAGTTTTTTTCTTGTCCGTGCAACTGTACATGAATCAGAATGTTTATTCCGGGTCGAATTTTCTTCATCTGCTTTAGCGTATTGATGGTTTTCCGACCAATGCGGTCACTGTGAGTTCACGTCCAGCTCGTGCTGGTTTCCTCTCCGGTCGTTCGTGGGGATGTCTGTCAGCAACCTGAGGTTGGACGTGGGTTTCCCCTCGCCTTGCCCGGTTTCCTCCCACCATAAATCTGACAGCCGTCATATAAGTGAAATATTTTTGAGTACGGCGAGGAACACGAATCGAAAAAAAAAACAAACAAATAATAAATAAAAATAAATAAAAACTAAAACATTCAGGAAAGCCAACTTTTGTTTGTTGTATAATCAAGTTCACACACACCAAAGCCAAATACATATATGACTCTGAAATATCAGAATGCATGTGTGAATTTTATGTAGCTGACTTGTTGTCGTAGTTAATGCGTAGACATATGAGTCTTCGGCCTTTATAAATGTTGCCTTTTTTTGACTCACAGGGACAGAAAACATACACGATCAAAATCCCGCAGAGGGTGGGTTATTCTCTTTGGCTCACAAAAGTTTCGTCAGCACTGGTGATGGTAGCGGAGATATGGACGTCACTCTGACTGACTCCGAGCTGGAATGGGATTTCTGAAGATCTTGCGAGACCTGGAACGGGATTTCTTATCTCGCGAGAATTAATGAGAACACTCTTAAAAACTTTTCCAAAATCATTTGGAGTACAATTATTTTACACCAAGTAGATCTGCTTTACCATTTTTATATTTCATCTAATCTTGCCACCAATAAAACCAGTGACGATAGTTTCACTCTGAGTACTGGGTTGTGTTTTGTGATCATCTCATTTGTCTAGGAACACGATTTTTGAGTGAGGGTCACTATGTTAACTATAGCTGAAGCATTCCAACAATGTAGTCTACGTTACTCTATGATTTATTGTTGGTAAACGCCATTCTAAAGAATACTTCACGAAGTGTGGGGCCTGTACAGACTAGTGGTTGGGTGCTGGCCCAGCACAGTGGCCAAGGAGCACATCGATGCCGTCGCTGTGAGTTCAAGTCCAGCTCATGCTGGTTTTTCCTCCAGTCGTACGTGGGTTGATCTCTCAGCAGCCTGTGGGTGGCTGTGAGTTTTCCCTGGACACTGCCCGGTTTCCTCCCACCATAATACTGGTCACCGTCGTTTAAGTGAAACATTATTATTTATTTATTTGTTATTTTATTTAGTTGGTGTTTTACGCCGTACTCAAGAATATTTCAGTTATACGACGGCGGCCAGCTTTATGGTGGGCGGAAACCGGGCAGAGCCCGGGGAGAAACCCACGTCCATCCGCAGGTGGCTGGCATGAAATATTCTTCAGTACGGCGTAAACACCATTGAAATATAAAAATATCAAAATATACCATACGTTTTAGACTGCTGTAAGAGTGGAAGAAACCGGAAAGCTCAATGTAAACCACATACCAAGTTACTGATTCTAACCTGCTATACTACAAATGCAGGCTTTGAACCAATACCTCCTTTAGGCTTGGGAATCCAGCACTTCAACAGTTTGGCCACGGGTCGTCCCCGTTCTGTATAAAGAGACTTTTAAGGGAATAAAGTTTGTGTAAACAGTGAACATATTTCCAACATGGGGCTCATGGCCAGTCATTCGTGCTTACAAAACTGTACCGGTTTTTGTGCCATCGTTAATTATCTTACAGCGTCCAAATCCGGATGGAATATTCCGGCTTCCAAATGCGAGTCAGTCCACGTAAATGTAGAATCCACAGTTAAGATGAATTCCTCAAGATGCTGATAAGCGTCCTATAAGTGGTTCATCCCCCAACTGCCTGTGAATGTGTAACCTCTTAGGGTGGACGGGTGGACAATAGCGTCCGTGATGTCGGGCTGTCGATGTATGTTTCCTCGGAAATATACACAAAGTCACTTTCAGGGTAAACTGGGATGAAATATACCTATTGGCACAAAGAGAAAATGAGCAATACAAGTTCCAAAGTAACGTCTCCAAAAAATAGCAACTAGCGAAACACATGCTTACAGAGTACAGAAAATGGAGTATAAATGATAAATGCCGAATGGCGTGGAAATCGATATTTCCAAACCCAGCTAAAACCTTTACAGTGAATGACAGTAAAGGTGACTGCTCTTAAATGAGCTTGAGTAAATGACCCTTTACAAGTGGACTTGAATGAATGACTGTGAGCATCACAGCTCCGTCGCCCATATTTATAGACTAACGTAAAAGAAAATTATCGACAGTTTGATCATAAACATGTTTACAGCACCATATTTCCAGAATGTGCACCCTATCTACAATCACACTATTTAAACTCGTAAAGACCGAAGCCTCGAGAACGTTGGACTGAATTACAGTGCAGGCTATAACGTAGGCAAATCGAAAATGTTTTCGATACTCTATTGTGTCTTGTCAGTGATCAATTGTGTCTGGTCAGTGATCAATCGTGTCTAGTCAGTGATCAATCGTGTCTGGTCAGTGATCAATCGTGTCTGGTCAGTGATCAATTGTGTCTGGTCAGTTATCAATCGTGTCTAGTCAGTGATCAATCGTGTCTAGTCAGTGATCAATCGGCTGCATGTCAAGGGAATTTCCATCACATGCGCAACAACCACAAACCCAACCACAACGCTAAACCATAGCATCATACTAACACAACACTACAACGTTGTTTAATTTTCGGCATAGACCTAGACAACCATATCCGCCACACCAAACCACAACATCATAATAACCGAACGCTACCATTTTCACTATAGATGGACAACCAGATCCGCCACTGCAAACTACACCATAATATCAAAAGAACGCTACCAAGGGGTACACTGTTCACTATAGATGGACAACCACATTCTCCACAGCAAACCATACAACCATATCAACAGAACGCTACCATATGGTACAATTTTCACTATAGACAGAAAACCACATGCGCTACAACAAACCACACCATCATATCAAAAGAACGCTACTTTGTGGTACAATTTTCACTATAGACGGACAACCACATTCTCCAATGCAAACCATACAACCATATCAAGAGAACGCTACCATGTGGTACAATTTTTACTATAGACGGAAAACCACATGCGCCACAGCAAAACACCGTCATATTGATAGAACGCTACCATGTGTTACAATTTTTACTACACATGGACAATCACATTCTCCACTGCAGATCTGCCACTACAGACCACATCATCAAATCGAGACCGAGTCGTTAAGTTATAATTGCCTTTCAGTTGCTGCAGGAGCCTCCATTGCCTGGTGGTTTGCGTGATAGTGCAGCAAAATGACCCAAGAACCTCCCACTAATGTGATCGCTGAAAGTTCAAGTCGAGCACATGCTGGTCCACTTAGGTCGTACGTGAGAAGGGCTGCCTGCAATTTAACTGTGTCTTTTACCGATTTTCTAACACCGTTGTATGCGAGAAACATTCTCGAGTAAGGCGTAATACACCAGTCAAATAAATAAACAAAGAAATTTAATAGTTGCATGTGCCTGTATCGCTCAGTACATGTACATGTATCGGTCAGTACATGTAAGGTACGGTGTCAGAAGCAGCCTTGGGCATTTTTGCTTACAACATGCTGTCTACGACACTCGTGTGGCCGTTTGGGCTGTCTAACGTCGTTGAAGACCATTTGTTTTCTGCTAATGCGGTGTGTAACATGTAAACGTAACGTGTGGGAAAGTTCGTCTATAACTGGCGTACCTCATTTTTGTTTTCATTTTTGCTTTTCCCCTTACATGCACATGTACACGTAAATTTAGGCACGGTGTCATCAATAGCTCCTCCCACGTTAAAGACATGCATGGTGGCTAATATAGTAGATTGTAAAGTCGGTGGCTATTACTGCACCGGTTGATCAAGGGGTATAACATACACATCAACCGAGGTAAGGTACGGTATATAACATACACATCAACCGGGGTAGGGTACGGTATATAACAGACACAACCACCAGGGTATGGTACAGTACATAACATACACATCCATCAGGGTAAAGCATGGTACATAACATACACATCAACCAGGGTAAGGTACGGTATATAATATATACATCAACCAGGGTAAGGCACAGTACCAGATAAAAGACTACAGCCTTGATAGAGTAAAACCAGAGAAGTGACGACAGAATGATTGTTAAGCCTATGATTGACAGATGTGTTTTATTTATTAAAATCTACAGTCGAAAACTTCATCCCTTATCTGGCCTAGTTAAGGCGATGCACGTCAGATATCCACAAATTCTTGTTCCTGGATAATATCCATTACTCTTTTTCGGGCTCCAGGATTATTGGTGTTTACGTAATTCATTTTTTTTATCTTTATTTGGATCCATTACAAAATTCCGACCCCCACATATAATAAAAGAAGGGGTTACCATTTGATTAATTTCTCCACGATACCATTATAAAACTAGGTTTATCTTCATTTGGGCAATAAAGGCTACATAGTGCTGGTGCGCCATGTATTAGTACGTCTAAGATAATATAATTACCATGGAAGTCTATGTAAGCATTTTTACCATGGTACGTCATGTGTTTGTGCGTTTAGGATAATATAACTACCAGGGTAGTCTATGTAAGCATTATTAACATGGTACGTCATGTATTAGTACGTCAAAGATAATATAATTACCATGGAAGTCTGTGTGAGCATTATTAACATGGTACGTCTAAGATAATATAATTACCACGGGAGTCTATGTAAGCATTATTAACATTGTATTCAAAATCGTAAAGAATTAGTACCCCTTTTGCATTAGAGATCAGGAGGATTATGCAGGCAGCGTTGTCTCATTAATTCTGGCTTCATTGCTTCTTTATTCAAAGGGATATCAATTGTCCCAATAATTCTCGCTTTATAGCTTCTTCAGGCAAAGGGGTATTAATTGTCCCATTAATTCTCGCTTTATAGCTTCTTTAGCCAAAGGGCTATTAATTGTCCCATTAATTCTCGCTTTATAGCTTCTTCAGGCAAAGGGCTATCACTTGTCCCATTAATTCTCGCTTTACAGTTTCTTTAGCCAAAGGGCTATTAATTTTCCTATTAATTTTCGCTTTATAGCTTCTTTAGCCAAAAGGCTATGAATTGTCCCATTAATTCTCGCTTTATAGCTTCTTCAGCCAAAGGGCTAACAATTGTCCCATTAAATCTCGCTTTATAGCTTCTTTGGTCAAAGGGCTATTACATGTATGCGTGTCCTGTAAACAAATTATGGGCAAATTTTTTGTTAAAATAAATCTTTCTTCGACATCAACCAATCGTTTACAATTTTTTGAAACTATATTAATTGTTTCACCCATGATACTGTTTGTCAAAAATTATAAACATATTATTACTTTTCAGGGGCAATATAAGCATGGAATATTTCCATTGGACTTTGTAATTAATCAACTTGCCATCCATTTCTAACTGATCATTTTTTCACGTATTTTTTAATCCTGAGACACACGACATTCGATTATAAAACTATATTATTACTAATTATGTGTGAATTTGTAAGATTGTACCATTTTCAGTCTCCAAGACTACCGAGGTAATTATGCAGAAGATAAAGTCTCGTCACTCAGGTGGAACTGAACACATATTCATGTATACAGCGTCAATACCTGATGCTCTACTGGCTGTGTTGTAAATATTTGTAATGTTACATGTACGAAGCTGAGTTTGTTTGCTCTTTTTAAGAACACTATGTTCTTCAGAATCTTGGAGAAAAAATAAAAACATGGAAAGAAAGAGAATTATATCTCCGAAGTATTTGTCCATAGGCCTACCGGCCACCAAAGCAGCAATCACGTGATCATTTATCTCAAATAACACTGAAACCATTCTCAGCAGGATGAATTTACATGAACACAAATAAATTTCAGTTCCGAAAATCTGCCCAGATAAAAAACAAACGACGCCATTATAAGAGTCAGGGCTGCTTCATCATACAACATTCACCTACGTGAACTCCTCTTGCTGAAGCGTCCTGGTGTTGCTGGGTACATCAAATATCTTAGACTATTCGGGGAAATTAAACTGCCGCACTCAATTTATGAACCAAAATAGAAATTCAACCATGAGACATTTTAATTGATGTATATGCCTAACTTGTAGTATAAACTCAAGAGGGAGCCAGTTTGTCCTACTGGACAGGCCAATACAGGCCTAACTTGTAGGATAAACTCAAGAGCAAGCTAATTTTCCTACTAGGCAGGCCTATACATGCCTAACTCATAGGATAAACTCAAGAGCGAGCTACTCTATCCTACTAGTTAGGCCTACATACCATCAGTTAAACATCAAATGATTGAACTTCTATTTTGGTTCATACATTGATTACGGTAGTTTAATTTGCCCGAATAGTCCTAGATATGAAATTAAGTCCTCGGTTGAATTTAATACAATGTGACTCTAGATGTATGCTCAGATCTAGAAACCAGGACATTTGATATGACGATGCTACACGTATATATATTTTGATTTTGTGTTACTAACATAGCATTCACGGTGTTATTACCAGCTTTTAATGTGACCCCTCCTCGTCACTTCCACCACCGCCACCTCAACACACAACTTTCCTGCTTCCTGCGAGCATTGATGTCCGCATTCCAGTATCAAAAGGACTGTGACACATACCAGGGGACATAACTCTTGTCGGCATGCGTGCCTGCATGTTTCATTTCCGGACCCCAGCGAAGGCGTGTTAATTTTACCACGGTTAATAACCGGTTGATGAGTTGACACGGCGGCTGGGGACACAAGACACGAGATATCCAGGATCTTCCAGGTAAGGCCATTGTCAGTAAACGCTGGATTTCATGATGGACGTTGTGAATTCATTCGTTCTGATGTTACTACTGGACTGAAATCAGTCGGCTTGATTCGAACACTATGTTGTTGGCTCCAGGTAATCAGATTTTGACAGCAACAACAACAACATGTACACTGTGGAAAAATGTGTGCCCATATAAGGCGCGTTGTTGAAATTTAGGATTAGGTGTAGTTGATTGTACAGAAAGTATGGTTGGACTAGCGTTAGACTTAAAGTTATGATCTTAACAAACTTAACACGAAATTTGAATGCACCTCCGTGACCACGAAGTGACACGCTCCGGTGAAGGCCAGATACGCGTGTGGCCTTACATCATTTGTAGCCACGGTTCAAATCCTTGTCAAACTCGTTCTTTCGAGCTTATTTACCTGGCGCCATTACTCTTGTATATAAGAGAGACATACATGTGATTTGTATACTCTTACATTTTCCAAGCAAATCACTCTTGTACATTCAGTGGTAGCCTGAAAATCGCTTTAAGAATGGCTTATATTTTACGATACTCGGAGACCACTGGACATCCTTAGCCTGGACGACTCATACGCTCAATTATAACATTGTATCAGTGTTTGGATACTGCATTAGCAATATTGGCTGCATATTATGCGATATACAGTGTAAAAATCAACAGTAAAAATTTTATTATGGATGTTGTCTCGGCTATGAACTAGACCCAACCAGTATTAGAAGTTCACATCTGATTTCGTGGCTAAAGCAATGGTCCAGGAGGGGTTCAGTAAAATACATGTAGAGATATATGTAATGGTAGACTACTATGTGTAATCAAATCCATGCTTGAAAAATGTAATACCCTTGTAATGGTATAAACATAAGGGGCAGTATGATATAAGGTGACATTCATCACATTTCTGTAATGAGTCATAACAGTGCCCCTATATGTTGGTTGTGGAACTTATTTCATTTGTCCTGAACCACATTTGTTGGTTGTGAAACATATTTCAATTATCCTGAACCACATTTGTTGGTTGTGAAATGTATTTCAATTGTCCTGAACCACATTTGTTGGTTGTGGAACTTATCTGAATTATCCTGAACCACATTTGTTGGTTGTGGAACATGTTTCAATTATCCTGAACCACATTTGTTGGTTGTGGACCGTATTTCAATTATCCTGAACCACATTTGTTGGTTGTGGAACTTATCTGAATTATCCTGAACCACATTTGTTAGTTGTGGAACGTATTTTAATTGCCCTGAACCACATTTACAGCACACATGGAAGTAAATTCTGTTGCAATCAGGCAATATTTGAAGGAGTTTGTATTATGTACAGTGTCTATATACATACTGTGACACCAGTGTACTGACTACCTTTGGAAGCCTGTCTATGTAGACTGCACATTTAGCCCATAGACATGTCAGTCTAAATAAGGGACAAGTATCTTTTTACAATGATACATGTATAAATAAGATACAATAAGTTTCATACCTTTACATCACATTGGGTGACTTCAATTTCTTGTCAAGGCCATCATTCTGAAGAAATAAAAATGTCAAACATTTTGACCCCTGCAGTCAGAGCTATTATAATGACCGGAGTCAGGACTATGACCTGAGTGTAGTCAGAGCTGTTATAAATGACCGGAGTCAGGACTATGACCTGAGTGTAGTCAGAGCTATTATAATGACCTGAGTCAGGGCTATGACCTGAGTGTAGTCAGAGCTGTTATAATGACCGGAGTCAGGACTATGACCTGAGTGTAGTCAGAGCTATTATAATGACCTGAGTCAGGGCTATGACCTGAGTGTAGTCAAAGCTGTTATAAATGACCGGAGTCAGGACTATGACCTGAGTGTAGTAAGGACTATGACCTGAGTGTAGTCAGAGCTATGACCTGAACCTAGTCAGAACTGTGACCTGAATCTAGTCAGATCTTTGACCAATCACCTGAGTGTAGTTAGGACTATGACCTCAGCCTAGTCAGAGCTATGACCTGAGTCTAGTCAGATCTGTGACTAATCACCTGAGTTTCATCAGAACTATCTCCTGAGTCTAATCAGATCTTTGACCAATCACCTGAGTCAAGTCAGAACTATCGCCTGAATCTAGTCAGAACTACAAATGTATCAGGGTAAAAAGATAACGTATTTGAACACGACTGACGAACAGTTTCAGTTGTTTTTTTATTATTAGTATTTTTTTTTCCTGAAAGGTTTTGGTACACGTTTTTAAGTTTATACATGGTATTTTCTTTTTTAGGTATAAACTGTGCTGTTGAATCAGGAAAACATTGATCTTGGCAAGATCAAGATGACAACAACTGCAGCATTCGATGATCTGCAGGAATTCAAATCTGCCGTGGCGACCGTGCGCAAAGATGGCACAGACGATAAATACCTGATCGTAGCTCATGTTGAGGGAGACCCCAGCAAACTTCGTCTCATTAAAGTCGGACAAAACGTTTCGGACCTTGCAACGGAAGTAGATGATACTCAAGTACTATACATACTGTCCCGATACGAGCGAACATTTGACATGTCCTCCACTGTCAAGTTTGTCTACATTCACTGGTAAGCTACCCTCTCCTCCACTATCAAGTTTGTCTACATTCACTGGTAAGCTACCCTCTCCTCCACTGTCATGTTTGTCTACATTCACTGGTAAGTTACCCTCTCCGCCACTGTCAAGTTTGTCTTCATTCACTGGTAGCTACCCTCTCCTCCACTGTCATGTTTGTCTACATTCACTGGTAAGCTACCCTCTGCTCCACTGTCATGTTTGTCTACATTCACTGGTAAGCTACCCTCTCCTCCACTGTCATGTTTGTCTTCATTCACTAGTAGCTGCCCTCTCCTCCACTATCAGGTTTGTCTTCATTCACTGGTAAGCTACCCTCTCCTCCACTATCAAGTTTGTCTACATTCACTGGTAAGCTACCCTCTCCTCCACTGTCATGTTTGTCTACATTCACTGGTAAGTTACCCTCTCCGCCACTGTCAAGTTTGTCTTCATTCACTGGTAGCTACTATCTCCTCCACTGTCATGTTTGTCTACATTCACTGGTAAGCTACCCTCTCCTCCACTATCAAGTCTGTCTACATTCACTGGTAAGCTACCCTCTCCCCCACTGTCAAGTTTGTCTTCATTCACTGGTAGCTGCCCTCTCCTCCACTGTCATGTTTGTCTACATTCACTGGTAAGCTACCCTCTGCTCCACTGTCATGTTTGCCTACATTCACTGGTAAGCTACCCTCTCCTCCACTGTCATGTTTGTCTTCATTCAGCGGTTAGGTACCCTCTCCTCCACTGTCAAGTTTGTCTACATTCACTGTTAGCCACCTTCTCCTCCACTATCAAGTTTGTCTACATTCACTGGTAAGCCACCCTCTCCTCCACTGTCATGTTTGTCTACATTCACTGGTGAGGTACCCTCTCTTCCACTGTCATGTTTGTCTTCATTCAGCAGTTAGGTACTTTCTCCACCACTGTCATTTTTGCCTCTCCTCCACTGTCTTGTTTGTCTCTCCTCCAATGTCGTGTTTGTCTCTCCTCCAGTGTCATGTTTGTCTCTCCTTCAGTGTCATGTTTGTCTCTTCTCTAGTGTCATGTTTGTCTCTCCTCCAGTGTCATGTTTGTCTCTCCTCCAGTGTCTTGTTTGTCTGATATATGTAGCCCTAACTGTGAATGTATAATTCTCTTCCAGGATAGGTGATCAGGTACCGTTAGGTAAATCCAGTACCACTGATATATGTAGCTCTAACTGTGAATGTATAATTCTCTTCCAGGATAGGTGATCAGGTACCGTTAGGTAAATCCAGTACCTCTGATATATGTAGCTCTAACTGTGAATGTATAATTCTCTTCCAGGATAGGTGATCAGGTACCGTTAGGTAAATCCAGTACCTCTGATATATGTAGCTCTAACTGTGAATGTATAATTCTCTTCCAGGATAGGTGATCAGGTACAGTTAGGTAAATCCAGTACCACTGATATATGTAGCTCTAACTGTGAATGTATAATTCTCTTCCAGGATAGGTGATCAGGTACCGTTAGGTAAATCCAGTACCTCTGATATATGTAGCTCTAACTGTGAATGTATAATTCTCTTCCAGGATAGGTGATCAGGTACAGTTAGGTAAATCCAGTACCTCTGATATATGTAGCTCTAACTGTGATGTATAATTCTCTACCAGGATAGGTGATCAGGTACCGTTAGGTAAATCCAGTACCTCTGATATATGTAGCTCTAACTGTGAATGTATAATTCTCTTCCAGGATAAGTGATCAGGTACCGTTAGGTAAATCCAGTACCACTGATATATGTAGCTCTAACTGTGATGTATAATTCTCTTCCAGGATAAGTGATCAGGTACCGTTAGGTAAATCCAGTACCTCTGATATATGTAGCTCTAACTGTGAATGTACAATTCTCTTCCAGGATAGGTGATCAGGTACTGTTAGGTAAATCCAGTACCTCTGATATATGTAGCTCTAACTGTGATGTATACTTCTCTTCCAGGATAAGTGATCAGGTACCGTTAGGTAAATCCAGTACATCTAATATATGTAGCTCTAACTGTGAATGTATAATTCTCTTCCAGGATAGGTGATCAGGTACCGTTAGGTAAATCCAGTACCACTGATATATGTAGCTCTAACTGTGATGTATAATTCTCTTCCAGGATAGGTGATCAGGTACAGTTAGGTAAATCCAGTACCTCTGATATATGTAGCTCTAACTGTGAATGTATAATTCTCTTCCAGGATAGGTGATCAGGTACTGTTAGGTAAATCCAGTACCACTGATATATGTAGCTCTAACTGTGAATGTATAATTCTCTTCCAGGATAGGTGATCAGGTACCGTTAGGTAAATCCAGTACCTCTGATATATGTAGCTCTAACTGTGAATGTATAATTCTCTTCCAGGATAGGTGATCAGGTACCGTTAGGTAAATCCAGTACCACTGATATATGTAGCTCTAACTGTGATGTATAATTCTCTTCCAGGATAGGTGATCAGGTACCGTTTGGTAAGAAGGGGCGCTACGGAGTTGTTCAAGGAAGTGTACAGGAGTATTTTAACCCTTATCACCTGTTAGTGGAGACCAGTCAGAGAGAGGACTTAGACTTCAGCATCATAGAACGCCAGGTGAGTGGAGACCAGTAAGAGAGAGGACTGTAGCATAACAGAACCACAGGTGAGTGGAGACCAGTCAGAGAGAGGACTTCAGCATCACGCAACGCCAGGTGAGTGCAGACCAGTCAGAGAGAGGACTTCAGCACCATAGAACACCAGGTGAGTGGAGACCAGTCAGAGAGAGGACTTCAGCATCACGCAACGCCAGGTGAGAGCAGACCAGTCAGAGAGATGACTTCAGCATCATAGAACACCAGGTGAGTGGAGACCAGTCAGAGAGAGGACTTCAGCATCATAGAACACCAGGTGAGTGGAGACCAGTCAGAGAGAGGACTTCAGCATCAGAGAATGCCAGGTGAGTGGAGACCAGTCAGAGAGAGGACTTCAGCATCAGAGAATGCCAGGTGAGTGGAGACCAGTCAGAGAGAGGACTTCAGCATCAGAGAATGCCAGGTGAGTGGAGACCAGTCAGAGAGAGGACTTCAGCATCATAGAATGCCAGGTGAGTGGAGACCAGTCAGAGAGAGGACTTCAGCATCAGAGAACGCCAGGTGAGTGGAGACCAGTCAGAGAGAGAACTTCAGCATCAGAGAATGCCTGGTGAGTTGAGACCAGTCAGAGAGAGGACTTCAGCATCACACAACGCCAGGTGAGTGGAGACCAGTCAGAGAGAGGACATCGGCATCACAGAATGCCAGATGAGTGGAGACCAGTCAGAGAGAGGACTTCAGCATCAGAGAATGCCAGGTGAGTGGAGACCAGTCAGAGAGAGGACTTCAGCATCATGCAACGCCAGGTGAGTGGAAATCAGTCAGAGAGAGGACTTCAGCATCAGAGAATGCCAAGTGAGTGGAGACCAGTCAGAGAGAGGACTTCAGCATCACAGAATGCCAGGTGAGTGGAGACTAGTCAGAGAGGACATCGGCATCAGAGAATGCCAAGTGAGTGGAGACCAGTCAGAGAGAGGACTTCAGCATCAGAGAATGCCAGGTGAGTGGAGACCAGTCAGAGAGAGGACTTCAGCATCAGAGAACGCCAAGTGAGTGGAGACCAGTCAGAGAGAGGACTTCAGCATCAGAGAATGCCAAGTGAGTGGAGACCAGTCAGAGAGAGGACATCGGCATCACAGAATGCCAGATGAGTGGAGACCAGTCAGAGAGAGGACTTCAGCATCAGAGAATGCCAGGTGAGTGGAGACCAGTCAGAGAGAGGACTTCAGCATCAGAGAACGCCAAGTGAGTGGAGACCAGTCAGAGAGAGGACTTCAGCATCACAGAACACCAGGTGAGTGGAGACTAGTCAGAGAGAGGACTTCAGCACCATAGAACACCAGGTGAGTGGAGACCAGTAAGAGAGAGGACATCATCATCAGAGAATGCCAGGTGAGTGGAGACCAGTCAGAGAGAGGACTTCAGCATCAGAGAATGCCAGGTGAGTGGAGACCAGTCAGAGAGAGGACTTCAGCATCAGAGAATGCCAGGTGAGTGGAGACCAGTCAGAGAGAGGACTTCAGCATCATAGAATGCCAGGTGAGTGGAGACCAGTCAGAGAGAGGACTTCAGCATCATAGAACGCCAGGTGAGTGGAGACCAGTCAGATAGAGGACTTCAGCATCAGAGAATGCCAGGTGAGTGGAGACCAGTCAGAGAGAGGACTTCAGCATCATACAACGCCAGGTGAGTTGAGACCAGTCAGAGAGAGGACTTCAGCATCAGAGAATGCCAAGTGAGTGGAGACCAGTCAGAGAGAGGACTTCAGCATCAGAGAATGCCAGGTGAGTGGAGACCAGTCAGAGAGAGGACTTCAGCATCATAGAACGCCAGGTGAGTGGAGACCAGTCAGAGAGAGAGGACTTCAGCATCAGAGAATGCCAGGTGAGTGGAGACCAGTCAGAGAGAGGACTTCAGCATCAGAGAATGCCAGGTGAGTGGAGACCAGTCAAAGAGAGAACTTCAGCATCAGAGAATGCCAGGTGAGTGGAGATCAGTCAGAGAGAGGACTTCAGCATCATAGAACAGGTGTGTGAAGATCAGTCAAAAAATAAATTAGCTTCAAGATTGCAGTTGTTTGTTTATTATTGTATAAATATTTTGTTAGATTTCACAATGTTGAATACTTATGCCAAATTCTGAATGTTTTATCACCATTTACTCAGAACCTCAAATGGAAGTTTACTTTCATTCTTTTTTTCTCAGTTGGATGAGACATCAGGTACTACATCAAAGGTTCTTGATAATGATGTTGCATCAGGAAGACAGAAACGCGGCTTTGTCGCATCACAACTCCCACAGAGAGATCGTCAAAAAGCTGGCGGAGTTTTCATCAGCAAAGAAACGGCCAGTATTGAAGTGTCCAATGACGTGCTGGAGAACATCGCGGCTGTGAGACATGATGCTGAGCAGCAGCGCTGGATGCTGGCTTGTTACCGTGACAACAACCCTAAAGGTCCTCTGGACTGTCTGGCACAGGGTGAGGGTGACATCACAGAGATGATTCCACACCTGGCGGATGACTTGGTGCTTTACGGGCTCTACAGGGTTACTGACAAAGTTGATGATATTGTCACTGTTAAGTTTGTCTACATCCAGTGGTGAGTGGGATAGCATATTCAAAGTACATGTATGCCTTCTTCTGTCTGGCTTCCTCCTGACCTACCTGGCTTACTCCTGACCTGCCTTGGTTCATCCTCACCTGCCTGGCTTCTTCCTCACTTGTCTGGCTTCCTCTCACCTGCCTGGCTTCCTCCTGACCTACCTGGCTTCCTCCTGACCTACCTGGCTTCCTCCTGACCTACCTGGCTTCGTATTCTTCTGCCTGGCTTCCTATTCTTCTGCTTGGCTTCCTCCTGACCTGCCTAGCTTCCAAATCACCTGCCTGGCTTCTTCGTCACTGATCTGTCTTCCTGCTCACTTGTCTGGTGTTCTCCTGACCTGCCTTGCTTCCTCCTGACCTGCCTGGCTTCCTCTCACCTGCCTGGCTTCCTCCTGACCTACCTGGCTTCCTATTCTTCTGCCTGGCTTCCTATTCTTCTGCCTGGCTTCCTCCTGACCTGCCTGGCTTCCAAATCACCTGCCTGGCTTCTTCCTCACTGGTCTGTCTTCCTGCTCACTTATCTGGAGTCCTCCTAACCTACCTGGCTTCCTCCTGACCTGCCTGGCTTTCTACTCACCTGCCTGGCTTCCTCCTAACCTACCTGGCTTCCTCCTGACCTACATGGCTTTCTAATCACCTGCCTGGCTTCCTCCTGACCTGCCTGGTGTCCTCCTGACCTACCTGGCTTCCTAGTCACCTGCCTGGCTTTCTCCTGACCTGCCTTGGTTCATCCTCACCTGCCTGGCTTCTTCCTCACATGTCTGGCATCTTCCACACTGGTCTGGCGTCCTCCTCAATGGCCTGGCGTCCTCCTCACAGGTCTGGCATCCTCCTCACCAGTCTGGTTTCCTCCTCACCGGTCTGTTTTCCTCCTCACCTTTCTGGTTTTCTCCTCACCTCACTGGCTTCCTCCTCATCTCTCTGTCTTCCTCTTCACCTATCTGGTTTCCTACCTACATACATCGCTTCCTGCTTACCTGTCTGGCTTCCTCCTCACTGGCCTGTTTTCCTCCTCACCTGCCTGGCATCCCCCTTACCTTCCTGACTTCCTCATTACCTGTCTGACAGCCTCCTCACCTCTCTGGCATCTCCCTCACCTGCCTGGCTCCCTCCTCACCTGCATGAATTCCTCCCCATCTACCTGTTTTCTTTCTGACCTGAAGGGTTTCCACATCACTTATCTGACTTCTTCCTGGTCTGCCTGGTTTTCTTCCTTACTTTCCTGGTTTCCTCCTGCCTCCCCAGTTTCCTCCATCCTTGTTTGCTTCCTGTTTCTCTATCTGGCTCTATCTATATGTGTCATCCTGCCTTATCTTCTTTTTTCTAGCTGGTTTCGTCTCACTATGTCTGGTTTCCTCTTCTTCAGTCTGCTTTCCTCTTTTTCTGTCTGGCCTGCCTGGTTTTCTTCTGATCTACCTGGTTTCTTCCTGGCATACCTGATTTCTTCCTTACTTACCTGGTTTCCTTCTGCCTCCCCAGTTTCCTCCACCCTTGTTTGCTTCCTCTTTCTCTATCTGGCTCTATCTATATGTGTCATCCTGCCTTATCTTTTTCTTTCTAGCTGGTTTCATTTCACTTTGTCTGGTTTCCTCTTCTTCCATCTGGTTTCCTCTTTTTCTGTCTGGTTTTTGCCTGCTTCATTTCCTGATTTTCCTCCACAAGGATAACACGGAAAGAAAAGTTTTCTGACATCGCGCAAGAAGACGTGACGTCACCCATCGCTGATGTATAGCCACAAATGAGGTTGTACTGTCAAACGCGTATGAGGTCATTCCAGTATTACTGCCTTACTCAACGTCAAGTCTGTCTGATTCATCATCACATAAGGGATATATCACGTCACATCACGAAAATTTTACAGAAACTGCCAAGGATTTTGTTTTTGAGGACTCTTCACTTTTATAGGGGTCAAATAGTGTTGTTCATGGTAAATTTTTTTGATCGTCCTGCTAGCTACATGTGTATTCCTACGCATCAGTATAAGGATAAGCGTACAGTGTCTCTCATATCAGTTTAATGTTGATGTTCAAACTCCAGTCATTCAAATGTCTTCAGCTTGGCCATACTCTGAGCTGGTTAATTTCTCACCTCATAACCAAATTCTCACTTCATAACCAAATTCTCACTTCATAACCAGATTCTCACCCAACTTCTCAGCCAATGAAGTGCTCAAATCTACTGTTACAGGGTAGGTGAAAAAGTAAAACCTTTCACGAAGGCAAAGATCTCGACGAACAAAGGTCGGTTAGAAGAGGTTTTCACACCTTACCATGTGTTGATATTTACCTCTGATAGGGCTGATCTCACAGACAGGAATATAAATGAAAAGGTAAGTTTTTGTACATATAGATGATGTAGTTCATTATAATTGTCATCATTCATCAAGAATAGTGTTAAGTATATGACCTGAAACACATGTAGGATAAATGGTAAATATTGGGGTGTATGCATACTACATTTGTATGTACATGGTGCTTGTACAGAGGATATTGCACACTGAAGGTTGAATACCATGCATGGAAGTAAAATTTTAGTGAAACGTGGAAATAACTCACGACATGTGAAGCGTCAAGTGGGTCATCATTTCCACCATTTTACAAGACAAAATATTGAAGGTATTTAACCTTCATTGTGCAATATGTTATTTATTATTTATACAGTATGTGTTTTGACAAGTTAAGCACTATTTTTTTTTTGGTAGCTGTACAGTTGTTACCTGTAGGCCAATACTGGTTACTCAGACTTACAGTTGTTAGCTGTAGGCCAATACTGGTTACACAGACTTACAGTTGTTAGCTGTAGGCCAATACTGGTTACACAGACTTACAGTTGTTAGCTGTAGGCCAATACTGGTTACACAGACTTACAATTGTTAACTGTAGGCCAGTACTGGTTACACAGGCTTACAGTTGTTACCTGTAGGTCGATTCTGGTTACACAGACTTATGGTTGTTACCTGTAGGCCAATACTGGTTACACAGACTTACAGTTGTTACCTGTAGGCCAATACTGATTACTCACACTTACAGTTGTTACCTGTAGGTCGATACTGGTTACACAGACTTACAGTTGTTAGCTGTAGGCCGATACTGGTTACACAGACTTGTATTTGTTAGCTGTAGGCCAATACTGGTTACACAGACTTACAGTTGTTAGCTGTAGGCAGATACTGGTTACACAGACTTACAGTTGTTAGCTATAGGCCGATACTGGTTACACAGACATATGGTTGCTAGCTCTAGGCCGATACTGGTTACACAGACTTACAGTTGTTACCTGTAGGCCGATACTAGTTACACAGACTTATGGGTGTTAGCTGTAGGCCAATATTGGTTACACAGACTTACAGTTGTTAGCTGTAGGCCAATACTGGTTACACCGTCTTTTGGTTGTCAGCTGTAGGCCGATACTGGTTACACAGACAAATGGTTGCTAGCTGTAGGCCAATACTGGTTTACACCGTCTTTTGGTTGTCAGCTGTAGGCTGATACTGGTTACACAGACAAATGGTTGCTAGCTGTAGGCCAATACTGGTTACACCGTCTTTTGGTTGTCAGCTGTAGGCCGATACTGGTTACACAGACTGACAGTTGTTAGCTGTAGGCTGATATTGGTTACACAGACTTACAGTTGCTAGCTGTAGGCCAATACTGGTTACACCGTCTTTTGGTTGTCAGCTGTAGGCTGATACTGGTTACACAGACAAATGGTTGCTAGCTGTAGGCCAATACTGGTTACACCGTCTTTTGGTTGTCAGCTGTAGGCCGATACTGGTTACACAGACTTATGGTTGTTAGCTGTAGGCCGATATTGGTTACACAGACTTACAGTTGTTAGCTGTAGGCCAATACTGGTTACACCGTCTTTTGGTTGTCAGCTGTAGGCCGATACTGGTTACACAGACTTACAGTTGTTAGCTGTAGGCTGACACTGCTTACACAGACTTATGGTTGTCAGCTGTAGGCCAATACTGGTTACACAGACTTATAGCGTATGTAGCGTGACATCATACAGGACATATTGTAGGTCTACCCCCAATCAGACAAAATGCTCAGCTTTTCATTGGACAACAATGGTCATGTGGGGTACACATATATTCCTGAATCCGCGAACAACGCCAAATGTCTGATGAGGAGGTTATCTCCCTTTGTTGGGTTGTGAATTCAGTGGTCACATTGCTAAAGTGATTCACCTATACATCAATCTTCTGCACTGAATTGGTGGGACTTTGCAAGATAAATTTGTTCCACCATAAGGTTCCGTTTCCTATCACCATGTAACCATGTAACTAATGACTGTCTTGTTGTGGTGAGACGGGAATGTAATCCTGTACTACTTGTATACATGTTTTAGGAGGATGTCGTCCCACTGAGCCCAGACTGGAATGCTGTGAAGTAAAATGTTTCTTTTATCAAATGTATTAACAAAAGAGATATCAAACAGTGTAAAATATCACTTTTACAAATGCTAAGCTTCCCACACGTTTGCCCACTTGCTACATGGTTTTTCTGATCCCTGTAGGTGTCCTCGGCTTCTGGAACCAAGTCCTTTGTTAAATAGATCAAAACCGCAGTAAGGAGCCAAGAAACATTTTGTCAGGTAAGTGCAGTTGTTTGAAACAGGAGATTTCTCTGGACTAGTGGTACAGTGTACATACATGTGCCTGTCATGCCTGTCGTCCTGGGCTGAGGTCAGGTCATGCCTAAATACTTTATACCTGCCTGTCGTCCTGGGCTGAGGTGAGGTCATGCCTAAAACTTTATACCTGCCTGTCGTCCTGGACTGAGGTCAGGTCATGCCTGAAGACTTTATACGTGTCTGTCCTCCCGGGCTGAGGTCAGGTCATGCCTAAAAACTTTATACCTGCCTGTCGTCCTGGACTGAGGTCAGGTCATGCCTAAAGACTTTATACGTGTCTGTCCTCCCGGGCTGAGGTCAGGTCATGCCTAAGGACTTTATACCTGCCTGTCTTCCCAGGCTGAGGTCAGGTCATGCCTAAAGATTTTATACCTGCCTGTCATCCTGGGCTGAGGTTAGGTCCTGCCCAAAGACTTCATAGATGCCTGTCGCCCTGAGCTGAGGTCAGGTCATGCCTAAAGACTTCATCATTGACAGTCTTGTGGCCAGGATGGCAGCATGTGTTAATGCTTAAGAGGATGGGTCAAGTACTGCTAGTTTCAGATTAATTGAGGTGTCATGTATGGTGTCTTTTACATGGTTTTCCTAGCAGAGAGCACCATGAATATGTCAGCTTTAGTTTGTTATCATTGGCCTGCTGCAAGGGGATACCAACATAATATCAACAGAAAAAAGGTGAAACGTTTGGTTTAGCCTAGAAAGCAAAATGGCCCAATGAGCAGGATAAAATGAAGGGACTTTAAAGGTTCTCTTCAGTGAGAAAGGGCAGCATATGAGAAGCATGACTTTGATGTGATGTCAGGGTGTGTTTTACATTGCGCATGTACTTGAACATGTTTCTTCAGTGAGGTTCAGGACTGTACAGTCTGTCTGTGTTCATATGAGCAGCATGACTTTGATGTGATGTCAGGGTGTGTTTTACATTGCACATGTACATGAACAAGTTTCTTCATTGAGGTTCAGGACTGTACAGTCTGTCTGTGTACGTATGAGCAGCATGACTTTGATATGATGTCAGGGTGTGTTTTACATTGCACATGTACATGAACAAGTTTCTTCATTGAGGTTCAGGACTGTACAGTCTGTCTGTGTACGTGTGAGCAGCATGACTTTGATCTGATGTCAGGGTGTGTTTTACATTGCACATGTACATGAACAGGTTTCTTCAGTGAGGTTCAGGACTGTACAGTCGGTCTGTGTTCATATGAGCTGCATGACTTTGATGTGGTGTCAGGGTGTGTTTTACATTGCACATGTACATGAACAAGTTTCTTCATTGAGGTTCAGGACTGTACAGTCTGTCTGTGTACGTGTGAGCAGCATGACTTTGATCTGATGTCAGGGTGTGTTTTACATTGCACATGTACATGAACAGGTTTCTTCAGTGAGGTCCAGGACTGTACAGTCTGTCTGTTCATATGAGCTGCATGACTTTGATGTGATGTCAGGGTGTGTTTTACATTGCACATGTACATGAACATGTTTCTTCAGTGAGGTTCAGGACTGTACAGTCTGTCTGTGTTCATATGAGCAGCATGACTTTGATGTGGTGTCAGGGTGTGTTTTACATTGCACATGTACATGAACAGGTTTCTTCAGTGAGGTTCAGGACTGTACAGTCTGTCTGTTCATATGAGCAGCATGACTTTGATGTGATGTCAGGGTGTGTTTTACATTGCGCATGTACATGAACATGTTTCTTCAGTGAGGTTCAGGACTGTACAGTCTGTCTGTGTTCATATGAGCTGCATGACTTTGATGTGGTGTCAGGGTGTGTTTTACATTGCACATGTACATGAACATGTTTCTTCAGTGAGGTTCAGGACTGTACAGTCTGTCTGTGTTCATATGAGCTGCATGACTTTGATGTGATGTGAGGGTGTGTTTTACATTGCGCATGTACATCAACATGTTTCTTCAGTGAGGTTCAGGACTGTACAGTCTGTCTGTGTTCATATGAGCTGCATGACTTTGATGTGGTGTCAGGGTGTGTTTTACATTGCACATGTACATGAACATGTTTCTTCAGTGAGGTTCAGGACTGTACAGTCTGTCTGTGTTCATATGAGCTGCATGACTTTGATGTGGTGTCAGGGTGTGTTTTACATTGCACATGTACATGAACAGGTTTCTTCATTGAGGTTCAGGACTGTACAGTCTGTCTGTGTTCATATGAGCTGCATGACTTTGATGTGGTGTCAGGGTGTGTTTTACATTGCGCATGTACATCAACATGTTTCTTCAGTGAGGTTCAGGACTGTACAGTCTGTCTGTGTTCATATGAGCTGCATGACTTTGATGTGGTGTCAGGGTGTGTTTTACATGAACATGTTTCTTCAGTGAGGTTCAGGACTGTACAGTCTGTCTGTGTTCATATGAGCAGCATGACTTTGATGTGATGTCAGGGTGTGTTTTACATTGCGCATGTACATCAACATGTTTCTTCAGTGAGGTTCAGGACTGTACAGTCTGTCTGTGTTCATATGAGCTGCATGACTTTGATGTGGTGTCAGGGTGTGTTTTACATTGCACATGTACATGAACATGTTTCTTCAGTGAGGTTCAGGACTGTACAGTCTGTCTGTGTTCATATGAGCTGCATGACTTTGATGTGATGTCAAGGTGTGTTTTACATTGCACATGTACATGAACATGTTTCTTCAGTGAGGTTCAGGACTATACAGTCTGTCTGTGTTCATATGAGAAGCATGACTTTGATGTGATGTCAAGGTGTGTTTTACATTGCACATGTACATGAACAGGTTTCTTCAGTGAGGTTCAGGACTGTACAGTCTGTCTGTGTTGATATGAGCAGCATGACTTTGATGTGATGTGAGGGTGTGTTTTACATTGCGCATGTACATCAACATGTTTCTTCAGTGAGGTTCAGGACTTTACAGTCTGTCTGTTCATATGAGCTGCATGACTTTGATGTGGTGTCAGGGTGTGTTTTACATTGCACATGTACATGAACATGTTTCTTCAGTGAGGTTCAGGACTGTACAGTCTGTCTGTGTTGATATGAGCAGCATGACTTTGATGTGATGTGAGGGTGTGTTTTACATTGCGCATGTACATCAACATGTTTCTTCAGTGAGGTTCAGGACTGTACAGTCTGTCTGTTCATATGAGCTGCATGACTTTGATGTGATGTCAGGGTGTGTTTTACATTGCACATGTACATGAACATGTTTCTTCAGTGAGGTTCAGGACTGTACAGTCTGTCTGTGTTGATATGAGCAGCATGACTTTGATGTGATGTCAGGGTGTGTTTTACATTGCACATGTACATGAACATGAACATGTTTCTTCATTGAGGTTCAGGACTGTACAGTCTGTCTGTGTACGTATGAGCTGCATGACTTTGATATGATGTCAGGGTGTGTTTTACATTGCACATGTACATGAACATGAACATGTTTCTTCAGTGAGGTTCAGGACTGTACAGCCTGTCTGTGTTCATATGAGCTGCATGACTTTGATGTGATGTCAGGGTGTGTTTTACATTGCGCATGAACATGTGTCTTCAGTGAGGTTCAGGACTGTACAGTCTGTCTGTGTTCATATGAGCTGCATGACTTTGATGTGATGTCAAGGTGTGTTTTACATTGCACATGTACATGAACATGTTTCTTCAGTGAGGTTCAGGACTGTACAGTCTGTCTGTGTTCATATGAGCAGCATGACTTTGATGTGGTGTCAGGGTGTGTTTTACATTGCACATGTACATGAACAGGTTTCTTCAGTGAGGTTCAGGACTGTACAGTCTGTCTGTGTTCATATGAGCAGCATGACTTTGATGTGATGTGAGGGTGTGTTTTACATTGCACATGTACATGAACAAGTTTCTTCATTGAGGTTCAGGACTGTACAGTCTGTCTGTGTACGTGTGAGCAGCATGACTTTGATGTGGTGTCAGGGTGTGTTTTACATTGCACATGTACATCAACATGTTTCTTCAGTGAGGTCCAGGACTGTACAGTCTGTCTGTGTTCATATGAGCTGCATGACTTTGATATGATGTCAGGGTGTGTTTTACATTGCACATGTACATGAACATGTTTCTTCAGTGAGGTTCAGGACTGTACAGTCTGTCTGTGTTCATATGAGCTGCATGACTTTGATGTGATGTCAGGGTGTGTTTTACATTGCACATGTACTTGAACATGTTTCTTCAGTGAGGTTCAGGACTGTACAGTCTGTCTGTTCATATGAGCTGCATGACTTTGATGTGATGTCAGGGTGTGTTTTACATTGCACATGTACATGAACAGGTTTCTTCAGTGAGGTTCAGGACTGTACAGTCTGTCTGTTCATATGAGCTGCATGACTTTGACGTGATGTCAGGGTGTGTTTTACATTGCACATGTACATGAACATGAACATGTTTCTTCATTGAGGTTCAGGACTGTACAGTCTGTCTGTGTTCATATGAGCTGCATGACTTTGACGTGATGTCAGGGTGTGTTTTACATTGCACATGTACATGAACATGAACATGTTTCTTCATTGAGGTTCAGGACTGTACAGTCTGTCTGTGTTCATATGAGCTGCATGACTTTGACGTGATGTCAGGGTGTGTTTTACATTGCACGCGTACTTGAACATGTTTCTTCAGTGAGGTTCAGGACTATACAGTCTGTCTGTTCATATGAGCTGCATGACTTTGATGTGATGTCAGGGTGTGTTTTACATTGCACATGTACATGAACATGTTTTTTCAGTTAGGTTCAGGACTGTACAGTGTGTGTTACTTTGGTGTGGTTTCATATCTCGTGCTGTGTATATATCTCTTTACTGTGGCAGAAGTGTATGTATGAGGTTGATGTGGTGTCATGTTTGGTGTCTTGCACATGTTTCTTCACTGAGGCAGAGCTGTATGTGTGACCTTGGTGTGATGTCATGTCTGGTGTCTTATACATGTCTCTTAAGTGACGCAGAGCTGTATGTGTGACTTTGGTCTGGTGTCTTGTATGTGTCTCTTAATAGATGCAGACCTGTATGTATGGCTTCGGTGTGATGTCATGTATGGCATCACGTTAATGTCTCTTCACTGAAGAAGAGCTGAATGTGGGACCTTGGTGTGATGTCATTTCTGGTGTCTTGTACATATCTTGTCTCTGAGGCAGAGCTGTATGTAAGACTTGGGTGTGGTGTCATATCTGGTGTCTTGTACATGTCTCTTGTAAGTGTCTCTTGAAAGAGGCAGAGCTGTGACTTTGGTGTGGTGTCATGTTTGCTGTCTTGTGCATGTCTCTTGAGTGATGTTCAGAGCTGTGGTGACTATTAGGCTGGCCTGATACAAGAAGACGTGTGTAGTTTACCAGCTAAAACATCATTTGTTTGGAGTTTTACTAAACTGAAATCCTGAAAACAACAGTCAGTTTATCAGTCACTGAACAGATAATCTTCCCTGATAACATTTTACAAATGAAGGATATTGCATTGATACTATTGTTTTTTTTTATTTATTTATTTATTTGATTCATGTTTTACACCTTACTCAAGAATATTTCACTTAACCAACAGCAGTCAGCACTGTGGTGGGAAGAAATAGGATTTGGGAAACTAACTACCCTAGGTAATGGAAACTTTTGTGAGAACATTTGGTACCCAAAATATATGACATATTTATTGTCAGTGTTTATTAGTGTTTATTTATTGAATACCTGTGCACAGTTTTGTGTGAATGGATCAAAAAGTGTCAATTTAAGGTCACTGTTCCAAGTTTTGAACGTGTGCAAAACATATATAATGTGTCACTTTAATTTGTGTTACAAGTAAATTTATTTATACTTTTTTTTTAGATTGGATGCTGTGCTGATGATGAGATACATGTGCATGTGGTTGGGGAGAGCAGGGACCATGGTTTGTGAACAAGCCACCATGGTTTGTGAACAAGCCACCATGGTTTGTGAACAAGCCACCATGTTTTGTGAACAAGCCACCATGGTTTGTGAACAAGTCACCATGTTTTGGGAAACAAGCCACCATGGTTTGTGAACAAGTCACCATGTTTTGTGAACAAGTCACCATGTTTTGTGAACAAGTCACCATGTTTTGTGAAGAAGCCACCATGTTTTGTGAACAAGTCACCATGTTTTGTGAACAAGCCACCATGGTTTGTGAACAAGCCACCATTGTTTATAAACAAGCCACCATGGTTTGTGAAGAAGTCACCATGTTTTGTGAACAAGTCACCATGTTTTGTGAACAAGCCACCATGTTTTGTGAAGAAGCCACCATGGTTTATAAACAAGCCACCATGTTTTGTGAACAAGTCACCATGTTTTGTGACCAAGCCACCATGGTTTGTGAACAAGCCACCATGTTTTGTGAAGAAGCCACCATGGTTTGTGAAGAAGCCACCATGGTTTATAAACAAGCCACCATGGTTTGTGAACAAGTCACCATGTTTTGTGAAGAAGCCACCATGGTTTATAAACAAGCCACCATTGTTTCACATTCCTTCACGGTATTGGGTCATCTTTTCTGAAAATTCATGCGCAGAGATGATATAAGATATTTAATACCTTTCTTTCTTGCTCCTGCATGTCTTTTAAGCATTGACAAATGTTCACTTTTTGCCAGTCTTGTCCAATTGTTTTTAAAACATAAAGTGATTATGATCAATGTTGTTCAAGCAATACCCATTTGCATGTTGATCATTTTGTGTGTGATAAAGTCATATTTGCATAAAGTCACAGTGGTAAAGGCAAACACCTCTAAAAATCGAAAGGCATCACTAAATGGACCACTTTCAATTATACATAAATATATTTTCATTTATTTTTTTAGATTTTTGAGAAAAGAGTTAAAGGCACGCAAACATTTGAATTCTGTGGATGATACTATCAGAAGCTTGGTACTCTGATGTCACAGGAAGGGTTTATAACTCTAATTACAAATCTAATTACAACACTGACTGTTCGAAATTCTTTTTATCCATCACTGGTAGATCACTGGAATAATGTTCCCAAAAAATCCTTTCTGCTGGTGAACATCAGGAAAAAAAGGTGACCTGACGTCAGAGTTCCTTGATACCATCCGTATGCCTTATAAAGCCCACCATAGTTTTCAAATATTTGAATGCCTTTCAACGCTCTTTAAAAAAATCTTAAAAACTACATGTAAATAAAAGTATTTTAACGCATAGCTCTTAGTTGCCACTTTGTAGAGCCTTTCTTCATAGTTTAGATTCCTTTGACTATAACAAGATATTCATAATTAGAAAGCTGTCAAATGTCGTGATTTATTTGTCATTCCTCTTCTTTGTACAATACAAATCTGCAAACGTTTTAGATACGTCCATGTACTTCACCCTTCATAGTTTTATTGGATCTGTTTAAACCTCACAGAAGTTTGTTAACCACACTCATGGTTAAACCTCACAGAAGTTTGTTAACCACACTCATGGTTTAAACCTCACAGGAGATTGTTAACCACATTCATGGTTTAAACCTCACAGGAATGTGTTAACCACACTCATGGTTTAAACCTCACAGGAGTTTGTTAACAACATTCATGGTTTAAACCTCACAGGAGTGTGTTAACCACATTCATGGTTTAAACCTCACAGGAGTGTGTTAACCACATTGCATGATTTAAACCTCACAGGAGTGTGTTAACCACATTAATGCCTCACAAAACAATAAGAACTTCAGAGAACTGCAACTTTGCAGGATGGTTTAAATGTAAGAGGATAGTTTAATACCTCACAGAAAGAATGAAGACTTCATAGGATATTTTTAACCTTGAAAGAGGATAATAATGTCTAACAGGATGATTTAAACTTCACAGGATGATTTAAACCTCACAGGATGATTTAAACCTCACAGGATGATTTAAACCACACAGGATGATAGAAACCTCACAGGATGATTTAAATTCCACTGAAAGATAGAAACGTCACAGAAAAGTTATAAATCTGACAGAATTTAAACCCAACAGAGGGATACAAACCTCTTAGGAATGGTATATTAACCTCACCATCATATGGCAAGTGTTGAAATCCGTTAATCAACCCAGCTTGTGGTGCTGAGGTTTATATCATACAGCTGAGGTTTACATCACACAGCTGAGGTTTATATCGTACAGCTGAGGTTTATATCGTTCAGCTGAGGTTTGTATCGTTCACCTGAGGTTTGCATCGTTCAGCTGAGGTTTGTATTGTACAGCTGAGGTTTATATTGTAGAGAACTCGTGTACATGTAATCCCATGTTGTGTGCCCTCTGTCCTTCTCCCTGCAAGTCTCCCATATGCAGCCCAGCATGAAATGTGAAGCTTAAGACTGAGATACTGACAGCATTATCTCCCTCAACACAGGTTTACTGGCAGGATGGTTAGTGTTGTGCTTACAATTTACATGTGCAACTTTTGTATGGAAATTTTGGACAACACCATTGCCAGTGGGTTCACATTAATGTGCCTCACTCTGCCTCAGCATTTGTTTCTAATAATCAATGAATTCTATTATCCCTTGTTCATACAAAATTCATTGCTTTTATCTACTATATGCATAGCTTTATTCGAATGGACCCCAATAGCAATTTTTGGGGTAAATGTTGATTGTACAGGCACACATATCAAGATGTACATGTGAATATATTTGGTGATGAGCCTGGTCTAAACAAACCCACCTGTGTATCACGGGTTAGAAAGGTCAGATGTGTGTGGCCAGTCTTTCCTGACCAATCACATGGTGTCTTACATCACACACACATTCCCAGCATTGGTCAGATGTGTGTGGCCAGACTATCCTGACCAATCACATGGTGTCTTACATCACACACACATTCCCAGTATTGGTCAGATGTGTGTGGCCAGTCTATCCTGACCAATCACATGGTGTCTTACATCACACACATTGCCAGTATTCATCAGATGTGTGTGGCCAGACTATCCTGACCAATCACATGGTGTCTTACATCACACACATTGCCAGTATTCATCAGATGTGTGTGGCCAGACTATCCTGACCAATCACATGGTGTCTTACATCACACACATTGCTAGTATTGGTCAGATCTGACAACAGTTATGTTTTCAAGTCTGTAACCTGCACGAATGCCTTGTAGAAACAGAATGTTCCAACTACACAAACACTGGCATGACAATGGATTTTGGTGCTCAGTTGTCTTCAAATACATTGATGTACTTGTGTATGTATGTATATTTGGGATTTTAGTATTCTGTGTTACTGCTTTTTCTTTTTTTATCTTTTTTAAGAACAAATAGTTTATTAATCAAGAAAATTATGTTTCATTGTTGTGTAAATCTGACATTTAATGCCTCAGAAATGTTCTTTTTTGTGTGTGTGTGGATGTGTTTTGGGGGACAGTGGAAGTTTCATGTAGCATGTTTTTATAGCTTACGATATTGCTAACACCTCATATAATGCGCTGGAATGTTCCCATTCATACGTTGTTCACATGTCCCAATCCTCAGAAAGGAACTTCACTATAAAGTTTAGTTATAGATATTACAAAAACGCGGACGCTTGCCGTATTCTGAATTGATTCCTTCTTCTCAATACAAGGGTTGAACGATTGTTTTTTCCTCTGCCATGGTTTGGTTTTCAGCAGGCCAAAACATTTTTAACCAGATTATCTCCCTTGACCCGTTGGCTTTGTCTATAAGTGAATTAGGTCACTGCGGTGATTATGAACTCTTATCACATGTGGCTTGGGAGTAGAGTTATTCATGTCATCTCTACATCGTTTTGTCTCTGAATCATTGCCATTTTCATTCAAGATGTATGTAAAATTGTTTTTTTTTCTTTTAGTTGTTTTTGTTTTACAAGGTTTTGCACGATACTTTAAGTAGAATCTCTTTGAGGAATGATCTTTCAACTGTGGAGTGCGAGTTTAAACCTGGGATGGGTTCCTTCTTTTCTCTATCTTACTAGTTCAGTGTAAGTCTTGGAGAAGACTCAACTTCATCAATTAAATCTGCCAAGTTCCGTATAAGCAAATTTTTTGTACAGCTACAAATGTATATAGCTGAGGTCAAATCTAATGTGAACTTTATTTAACTTTGTCATCCGCAGACATAACCATATTGTGGTGCTGTTCTATAAAGTGAAATTCTGTCCCAGCGTTATCTATTTCCGCTGGTCACATTCATATATGCGGAGACTTGTTGCTATACATTATAACACCATGTGATTTTGTAGGTATATATATTCATGCATGTAGTGTATTGGTTAGCTGATACCTTAACAGCTTTTCCTTGGTAAATTTTGTATTCTTTAACATTATTATATACATTCATATACATGTAGTCTCACATATATTTCTCGGAAATGACGCTCAAGTATTCTACCTTTGATGTGGATATTGCTGTTATATTATGATATTTCTATATTTACTATATTACGCATACATACCAATTCTGGCCAAAAGTGTTATTCATATATAATGGGCCAAATCACTCAACATTTCTCACCTATACACGCCGGTGCCAAGCTCTGTAAAAACACACCATTGTCTGCTGTTGCGCTGTGGTGATGGCTTCTTTGATTTACAGCACAACTATACAGAAATAGTGACGTAATTATACCAAAACAAGGACGCAGTGATGCAGACACAGTGACGTAATTATGCAGACAAGAATAGTGGAGTACAGCGCTAGGACCGGCATGTTTTAGACGGGTAATGTCTCTCATTGTAAAATTCTCATTCTTAGCTTGTCATAGATTTTGTAAGACAGATATGTGTGCATTTACATATATGTACATGTATTGTTATCGATTCTGTACGATTTGCTTATTTACATATGTGTTGTCATACTGCTTCTGTTGGAGGCGCATATTATAGAAATATAAATGCTCATAATTTTAGAGAGATCGGGCAGTGGTCTAATGGTCAGCAATGCTTGCCTTTTAGTCGATAAGACGCGAGGTACGGGTTCAAACCCGACCTTAGAAAAGAAAATAGTAACATCCCCCTCTATGCGATAGACGACGCTAGTGACATCCCCCTCTATGCGATAGACGACGCTAGTAACATCCCCCTCTATGCGATAAACGACGCTAGTAACACCCCCCTCTATGTGCTAGACGACACTAGTAACACCCCCCTCTATGCGCTAGACGACGCTAGTAACATCCCCCTCTATGCACTAGACGACGCTAGTAACATCCCCCCCTCTGCGCTATTCTACGCTAGCAACATCCCCCTCTATGTGCTAGACGACGCTAGTAACATCCCCCTCTGGGCGATAGACGACGCTAGTAACACCCCCCTCTGTGTGCTAGACGACGCTAGTAACACCCCACTCTATGCGCTAGACGACGCTAGTAACATCCCCCTCTAGGCGATAGACGACGCTAGTAACATCCCCCTCTGGGCGATAGACGACGCTATTAACATCCCCCTCTGCGCGATAGACGACGCTAGTATCATCCCCCTCTAGGCGATAGACGTCGCTAGTAATATCCCCCTCTAGACGATATACGACGCTAGTAACATCCCCCTATAGGCTATAGACGACGCTAGTAACATCCCCCTATAGGCGATAGACGACGCTAGTAACACCCCCTTCTAGGCGATAGACGACGCTCTTATTGTCGTTAGCGAAGTCTAATGTTCCTTGAAGACAACTTGTTCTTCACCGGTATGATGTGCATATCTGTGCGTCGCGCATGTGGAGAGTTCGTCTGTGGCTTGCCAAAGGTCGGTGGTTTACGCCGAGCATCTCCGTAAATTTTCTCCAGTATTGCGTTCAGCAGCAATCAAGGAACTATACATGTTCACGTTTGGAAGCATCCAGATCACACTGTAATCGGTGGTGAAGTGATATTTCAGCAGTATTATTCATCAATTTTGAGGCCACCAAAGGTTATGATATCCATTCAATGCTCATTCATACTAGTATATGTTTACTGACACGGACGGTTTATACCAGCGGTATCTGATTACATCACCGACTGTGTAAACTTGTCTTCCGTTAGCAAGTCCATATCCGAACACTGTTTCACTGTATATGTGTACACGTGCGCCAACATGTCGGTGAGGAATTTTGTGGCACTTCATCCAGTGTACGCGGTTTCCTCTCGGAGTAATGATGGTCGCTGTCGTATAAGTGGAATACTCTTGAGTACGGCGTAAAACACCAATCAGATCAATAAATCAATCGATTCGTGTTGAGCTGATGGCAGTCCACGTGATGTCATTACGGTGGTACATGTGTAGTGGAAACACTGTTACTCGCCTCGATATGCCTCGAAATTCATGTAACGTGAGATTTACAGTTTTTTACATATACTGGTATTCACGCGCCAGTCCTCTGATTCGGAAGGAAGTTTGCGTTGAGAATCGCGATTTCGCATTGCAGGAATTGTATCCCAGGATAACTCTCCTGAAGCGCGATTTCGCATTGCAGGAATTGTATCCCAGGATAGCTCTCCTGAACTGTACAGGAACTGTATCCAAGGATAACTCTGCAACGCTGTCGATTCTTTTTTTTTTCTATACATTCTTCCAGTGTTAGTTTCGTGAAACGAAATTGTGGAGTTTGTAACTGTCATTAATGAGCGTGTGTCAGGAGAGTTTCCAGTCCTTCCATGTGGTATGAGAGGAAATGAACATGTATGGCGAAATGGAAATCCTTAATTCTTCACGGGCGGAAACAAAGCCAAATGATGCAGTGTGCATTATCTAGTCGTGTAACACACTACTGTATTAGCAGGTATGGTTAACTTATGGTAGCATATCTACTGTGTATTTCTACAAGTAAGTGGACCCTCACGGGAAAATGTGTCCCCACCAATCTGGAAATTAGGGGAATAGTGCTCACCCCGGCTAAGACCCGACTCGCCATTCCGCGAACTAAGTTATCCCATTACTGTGTGGTGAACATCTGAAAATGACTTACATTTTGCTTTTTTCCTCTTGTTTGTTGTCAGCTTCGGCATAATCCAGTGTGGTACATCGTAGTTTATATATAGGCCTTTACATGTATATCCTCCTCCATAAGAGAATAAACGTTTCAAGATCTACATATGTTTGTTTTTGTTTTAAATTCCCCTGTTATTACAATATTTTCCACCTAGTTGGGGAAAGTGCCCTGCTTCTATCCGAGAATAGTTCCCTACCGCTATCCGGGAAAATTCCCCAGCCACTATCCGGGAAAAGTCCCCAGCCGCTATCCGGGAAAGGACTATACGTTTTGAACTTGGTCTCCCTGTCCGTCAATGGGTTCGTCACAAGACAGTTTTTGGAACTCTCTTATTTTTTCAAGACTTTTCACCGTATTGATTTGAAACGTTGTACATGGCTTCACCATGACCTGTTACAAATGAACAGTGTTACAAACGAGTTTTGGTCTAGTATTGGTCCAAATCAGTTTTACTGATTTTTTTACCAAAAGAGTTCATCGGTAAGAGCTCAGTCATTTTCAACAAGATTATGACCGTGTTTGTTGAATTTCGGCCAAGGACATGCACTGAGTACGAAGCAATGCTTCCAGAAGGCTCCTCGTTTGGTTGGTGTTTAGCGCCATAGTATACAATTGTACACTTATTACACGGCGTCTGTCTGGGTAATGGGTAGAGGAAATTGGAACACGCGGCCACCTTTTACCGGTGGTTGGCATACCTACTGACCCAGCTTAGATTCGATTTATTTATTTATTTATTTGATTGGTGTTTAACGCCGTGCTCAAGAATATTTCACTTATACTACGGCGGCCAGCATTATGGTGGGGAAAACCCATGACCATCCGCAGGTTGCTGAGAGACCTTCCCACGTACGGCCGGAGAGGAAGCCAGCATGAGCTGGACTTGAACTCACAGCGACCGCATTGGTGAGAGACTCCTGGGTCATTACGCCGCGCTAGCGCGCTAACCGACTGAGCCACGGAGGCCCCGCTTAGATTCAAGCCTCCGACCTCAGTGGCCCTAGACAGATCGGCCCGTAAAGAGCGAAAGCAACACAGGAGCAAACGAAAACTGCTGTGCCTAATGGCCCTCTTTTAAGGGGAAGTTTATGTATGAAGGCCGTTCCTCTTCGACCGACAGGCAATCTTGTAGGGTGTAGTTTATGTTGAAAGGCCGATCCTCTTCGACCTACAGGCAATCTTGTAGGGTGTAGTTTATGTAGAAAGGTCGTTCATCTTCGACCGACAGGCAATCTTATAGGGTGTAGTCTTTGTAGGAAAACCGCTCATCTTCGACCTGCAGGCTATCTTGTAGGGTGTAGTTTATATAGGAAGGTCGTTCCTTCTCGACCTACAGGCAATCTTGTAGGGTGTAGTTGATGCAGGAAGGCCGTTCCTCTGGCATCTAGAGGCAATCTTCTGGGGTAGTTGATGCAGGAAGGCCCTCCTTCTGCCACCTAGAGGCAATCTTCTAGGGGGTAGCTTATATACGAAAAGACCGTACATCTGCGACCTAGAAGCAATCTTGTAGTGGGTAGTTGATGTAGGAAGACCGTTCCTCTGCGACCTAGAGGCTATCGTCTAGAGGATAGTTTATTTGCGGAAAACCGTTTCTCTGCGATCTAGAGGCAGTCTTTAGGATAATTTATGCAGGAATGTTTCTTCAGCGGCCTGGGGCAACCTTCTAGTACAATGTTCGTGAATATGGAGTGATTCCCTCCTAAAATCAAAATGAATAAATAAATAAACAATTAAACTATTATTTATTATACATGTAAACAGGATTTTTTACTGTGTAAGAAGATTGATCGTATCTGTTTGGTTTATTTGTGTCAGTATCGCTGGGCAGTATAAACTGGATTCTCAGATAGCAGGCGATGACCTATACCGAGACGATGTTGATCTCATATTAACCTGAGCCGCGATGACCTGTACCCAGACGAAGCCGATCTCATACTAACCTGAGCAGCTCGGTTTCTAGGATTAGTGAGATCACATCAGACAGGTGACTGATACGGTTAATGTGTATTTGTTTCAGACTTACGTGTAGCGAGAACAATGACTTGTTGGATGAGAAATATTTGAATGCAACGGTTTAGGATAAGAAGCCATGACTTCGACGTATCCTCATTTCTCATCCAACAGGTCAGTGCACGTGGACTACCTGTGAGGCTAACATCCACGCCTGGTTATGCCGCTGACTGACTGACTGTATCTCTGAAGGACTGACTCTGCAATATATGCTTGCATTTGCAAGGGCAGTATGGCATTAAACAACAAACAAATCGATTCATTCATTTACAAAAGCAAAGAGATCCATGCTTCCGTCCGCGGATTAACAACAATTCTATAATTTATTCCTTGAGCTATCTGAATGACGGCTTATATTTCACGTTTATCTGCCTGCTTGATAACACTAATGGCTATTTCGTGGTTTTCTGAAGAGATAATATTTTCTAGACTCATTTTTAAAATCATTTGCTTCACCAGTTTTTTTTATGCAAAACTGAACGATATTAGGATTTGAACTCTGACATGATGTTGATTTTCTCAGAGGTTATATTATAGTACATGCATGTACTCTAGCGATGTTTACCCGAGGAACACCTGTAGTGAGTGTTACGCTTATCTGATGACCACTTGTGATAATTGTCTCGCTTACCTGATGACCACCTGTGGAGAGTGTCGCTTTTACCTGATGAGCACCTGTGATCAGTGTCACGCTTACCTGATGACAGTTACGCCTACCTGATTAGCAACAGTGATGATTGACACGTTTACATGATAAACACCTGCGGTAATCGTCACGTTTGTCTGATGATCACCTTTTGTGGCTGTCACATTTACACACTGATCACCTGAAGTAAGTGTCACATTTACCTCGTAAGCACCTGTGGTCAATTTCACGTCATGACAGTCACGCTTACCTGAAAAGGATATGTGGTGAGTCTCACGTTTACCTGATTTGCACTTGTGGTAAGTGTCATGTTGACCTGATGAGCACCTGTAGTAAGTGTCATGTTCACCTGATGAGCACCTGTGGTAAGTGTCATGTTCACCTGATGAGCACCTGTGGTAAGTGTCATGTTCACCTGATGAGCACCAGTGGTGAGTGTCATGTTCACTTGATGAGCATCTGTGGTGAGTGTCATGTTCACCTGATGAGCACCTGTGGTGAGTGTCATGTTCACCTGATGAGCACCTGTGGTGAGTGTCATGTTCACCTGATGAGCACCTGTGGTAAGTGTCATGTTGACCTGATGAGCACCAGTGGTGATTGTCATGCTCACCTGATGAGCACATGTGGTAAGTGTCATGTTCACCTGAGGAGCATCTGTGGTGAGTGTCATGTTCACCTGATGAGCACCTGTGGTAAGTGTCACGTTTACCTGATGAGCACCTGTGGTGAGTTTAATATTTGTCTGTTGAGCACCTGTGGTGACTCATGTTCATCTGATGTTGTGTGTCACGTTTACCTAATTTGCACCTGTGGTGAGTGTCACGTCTACATGATGACCAGCTATGGTGAGTGTCACGTTCACTTGGTAATCAGCCGTGGTGAGTGTCACGTTTACTTGTTGATCAGCTACTGTAGGGTCACGTTTACTCATTTTTTGTCCGAGAACTTTTATCAAACTGTGATACATTAATGCATATAACCAGGCAGAGTGAAACTACCTGTAGGCCTGTGTATTTACACAGTAACCCCGTCAAATACCACTGATACCTGTGCACACAATTAAAGACGTCTGTAAATTCACGGTTATGTTTACACCATCAGTTACCACATACACAGTAACCCCATCACAAACCACTGATATTTGTACACCATCAGTTACTACATACACCGTAACCCCGTCAAAGACCACTGATACCTGTGCACACAACTAAACACGTCTGTAAATTCACGGTTATGTTTACACCATCACTCACCACATACACGGTAACCCCGTCACTAACCACTGATACAAGTACACACAGTTAAACACGTCTGTAATGTCACGGTTATGTTTACACCATCAGTCACCACATACACAGTAATCCCGTCACTAACCACTGATACAAGTACACACAGTTAAACACGTCTGTAATGTCACGGTTATGTTTACACCATCAGTCACCACATACACTGTAACCCCGTCACTAACGACTGATACAAGTACACACAGTTAAATACGTCTGTAAATTCGCGGTTATATTTACACCATCAGTTACCACATACACACAAGGCTCAAGCCGCAGTGGAGGTATAGCGAGAGTTGGGTTCGAGCCTGTGGCCTCGTAGGGTTCCAGCGAGACAAACAACCTCTCAGAAAAAAATCAAACTGGCAGCGTACCTTCATCCATGAGAGCTGTGGAATGAATGTTCAAGTGCAAACTGTTTTCGTGTCTTTTTTATGTATTGTTCATTGTAAATGTCATGAAGCTAACAATGCCGCTGCCACGAAGGCTCGGCTGAATCGACGAAAGTTGGATTCGAACCTGCGACCGCACTCGTCAAAACCCAACTTTTATCAATTAAAGATTTTTAAAGAATATGATTCATTTATCTCTTTGGAGTTTTACGTGATACTCAAAAATATTTCACCTGTACGACGGCAGCACCATGTGCAACATTATGGTGGGAGGAAAACGCGAAGAGACCGAGATAAATTGGCCCTGTGTTATTCTAAGGTGGTAGGACACTAATTCCTAGGCCACGGAATTCCCTTAAAAACATGACTTTCGTACGTTATTTCACAAACATCAAATAGTATTTCATTTATATCTGATTGCTGTTTGAGCATGGCATTAAACTCACATTCGAAAAAAAGCGGTTTGTGTGAGTTGCAAATGCGTGTACAATAACTAAATGTTAAGCGGATGCGTATAAAGCCAAGCCCAATGTTTAACACTAAATAGTGTAGCCGTGGCCGTTTCTACAGGTTAGTGTTTTGCTGATAAAATTGCCTGCTATCAGCTGATGTCTTCAAGTAGGAAGAGAACAATAAACGTGACGAGAAAGGACAAAGTATTAGATATAGCACACATTTCCCACTGACCTCATACTCCACCGATTTCCACGGTTCGATTTCAAATTGATAAACAAAGGAAAGAGCAAGCTATTAATAACAAACGTGAACCTTTACTAAGCCGGCTTATTAGTTAAATTCATGACGGCTTGATCTGTAGTGTGAAGGCCTGTGTGGATTGCTGTGATATCTCTCAGTTTCTAGCCTTGATTCACTGAAGTAGCCCTACTGTTATCATGACCTGTTATTGGCATTTCAAGGTTACGTGTGACCATTCGCCAACTATCACACTGTCGTCTATGTCGTGTTTACATGACCTTATGATGGAAATCATGTAGCTGACACAATTCTCCAAAAGCTCACTTATCTGTTCATTAGCATTGTTACTTAATGCTGAAATAGCTCACTTACCTGTTAATTAACATTGTTACCTAATGCTGAAAAGGCTCATTTACTTCTTTGGTAGCATCGTTGTCTATTTCCCCAATAGTTCACTTATAATTTATTAGCATGGCTAATGATGGAATATATCATACGTAAAACTTTATGTTGGGGTTATTTTGTTAACAGGATCGTTTTCCCAAGAACATTGATAGGATAGGTTCACAGCAATGCACCAGCGCTATCTTGTAAAATAATATTTAAAGCATGACTTCAAGGAAAATTTGGTTCATTGTTAGTCGGAGGCCATGTTCTGTTGGTTTACAGGTGTGCGGGGTACATGTATAAATGTGAAGAGAACTAATTTAGGACCGGGTTCTGTTGGTTTAGAGGTGTGTAAGGTACATGTTTTCTTTGTGAAGGGCATTGGTTTAGGCCAAGTATTCTGTCTCCCCTAGCCATAACCTCAGTCCCACCTGACTACACGTGACAAAGTCTTAAGTACATGTACGAAGACTAAATGAATAGAGAGCGCCTAAAGTCCTGTTACTGTAATGGTACTGTAATGGTACAGTAATAGTACGGTAATGGTACTGTAATGGTATGATTGATATGCATTTCAATTGCTTGTTCTTAAGTTTATTACTATGCTGTACTAAACTTTTCTAAATTCCGAATTTATTACGACCAATTGTTATATGAATCTAAGATCTGCGCCCGTATTTGCAAACATCTTAAGACTGAAATCAAAAATTTAAACACGACTACAATTAAAATGTTTCGCTCTAGAATGCTTAAAATTTGCAGAATAATGTACTAAATACAATTATAGTTCCTTCATCGTTTGAGTTATGATTTAAGTCTTAAGTTGCTTGTTAAAAAACAGGACCTTGTCTAGTTTCATCAAGGTAAATAAGACTGGGGAATTTTGGGTGGGGGGGGGGAGGTCGGACGGACGGCTATCTGTCTTCCTCTCAACCTGCGCAGGGCAATCTAAGTGATGCTCTAGCGTTAACAACCTACCTATTTTGATTATAACGATGTTAAACATAAGGCAGATATCCGCGGCCATTCGCGGGGGCAGTGAACCTGTAACTTGTGGCTTTGATGATAATCTGTGTTCGGGTCAGCAGGTTTCTTCAAGTAGGAAAACAATCAGAGGGAGAAGGAGGGACAAAGGCCTTATTCCTCCTCGACCTTCAGTACTACTGCGCTTAGTTGACATATGACTGGTGCTTAGCGCATGTTATGTGCCTGATTGCTGGGTATTTACTAACTCCTGTACGGTTATACAAACGTCGTTTATCTAGTTTTTGATCACTCCCGACCTTAGACAGGCAATATGCAGATTCCCCAGTGTCGCTGCTCTCAGCAATCAGCTGAGACCAAGCTTTGCGCACCGTTACCTTCTATGAAGAACATACATGTACATTTTCCACACATAATGACGTTCAAATCTGTACAACATACTTCGGCTATTTGTCAAAATCGGTGGTTTACTTGGGCACTCAGGTTTAGCCGGGGCACTCAGGTTTACCCGAGGCAACCAGGTTTACCCGGGGCAACCAGGTTTCCTCCTCCCATAAAAATGAACGCCATCAGGCAAGTAAATATTTCCCCAATCAATAAATCATTTGAGTCATCGGATACTAGACCAGAATACGAACACAGAAATATTGAAAGGTTATCGCCTGTGTCACAGGATCTTCATTTACATCTATCAGCGCCATACGCGTGTATGTATATCAGTGCTGCTCGCTTTCTTTCGAGGGCTACGTACATCTTCCTCTTCATTCCACAAAGTCACAATGACAATGATTTATTGATTTATTGATTTATTTATCTTGATAGGTGTTTACGTGGTGACTACGAGAAGACTATCATTATAGTAAGAAGAAAACGGACAGAGAAAAGCCATGAACATTCACAGGTTGCTGCCTTCCCACGTACAGCCGGAGAGGAATCCAGCATGAGCCGGGCTGGAACTCACAGTGATCACATTGGTGAGATTCTCCTGAGTCACAGTGCCACGCTGGTACGTTAATCACCTCGGCCGCGGTGGCCCCGACAGTGTTGTCCATATGGGTTTAAACGTGGATTGACAACGCATTGTCAGACTTCATGGGATATTCGTGTGGGCAAGGGGAGAGACGCCCTTACGCTCTCGCTTGTCACGGGGATTCTCTGCAACAAGGGGAGATACGCAAAATGACTGCATTATATAAAAGCTCTTCTAGCCTTGGTAATGATGTATCTTGGTGTCCATTTTTGATCGCGACTTTCGCGAACCCGTGAAAAAAGAAATCTCGGAAGGCAAGGAACACCCACAGATGGACAGAACAGTGCAAGCAAAAGACAAATATACACTGTACTGTAAGTAAAATACAGATATACACTCTGCTGTAGGTAAAAAAAAGATACTGCACAAAAAATACAGATGGACAGAGTACTGCACGTAAAATACAGACGGACAGAGTACTGCACGTAAAAAACCGATGGACAAAGCACTGTACGTAAAACACCGATACACACACGCAGTGTACGTAAAACACAGATGGACACATGTACTGTACGTAAAACACAGATGAACACACCTACTGTACGTAAAACACAGATGGACAAGCGTACTGTGAGTAAAACATAGATAGACACATGGACTATTCGTACAACACAGATAGACACACGTACTTTACATATAATACAGAAGAACACACGTACTGTACGTAAAGCACAGACAGACAACCGTACTGTACGAAAAACACAGATGGACACACGTACTGTACGTAAAACACAAATAGACATACATACAGTAGGTAAAATACAGACAGATGCATTTACTGTACGAAAAACACTTATCGACACACGTACTGAACGTAAAACACGGATGGAGACACATTCTGTACGTAAAACATAGATAGACACATGTAATGTGTGTAGACTACAGATAGGCACACATGCTGTACGTAAAACACAGACAGACAAGTGTACTGTACGAAACACACATGTGGGCACACGTACTGAACGTAAAACACAGATAGACACACACACTGTACGTAAAATAGAGGTCGGGGCCTCCGTGGCTTAGTTCGTTAGCGCGCTAGTGCAGAGTAACGACCTCTCACCAATGCTGTCGCTGTGAGTTCAAGTCCAGTTCATGCTGGCTTCCTCTCCGGCCATTAGTGGGAAGGTCCGGCAACAGCCTGCGGATGGTCGAGGGTTTTGCCCGGGCTCTGCCCGCTTTCTTCCCACCAAAATGCTGGCGGCAGAAATATTCTTGAGTACGGCGTAAAACACTAATGAAATAAATATATAAAATAAATAAATAAAATAGAGATGGACACACGTAATCTACGTAAAGCACAGATAGAAACGTCATGTAAATAAAACACAGGTGGATAGACTTCTGCGCTTAAAACACAGATGGACAAACGTACTATACTTAAAGCACAGATAAAAAGCACAGACACGTACTGTACGTAAAACGCAAATGGACACATGCAGTATACGTCAATGAAAGATCAACACACGTACTGTACGTAAAACAGAGATACACACACGTAATCTACGTAAAACAGAGATAGACACACATACTGTACATAAAACACAGACAGACAAGCGTACTGTACGTAAAACAGAGATAGACACACGCACTGTACGTAAAACACAGATAGACACACGTACTGTACGTCAAACACAGATAGACACACGTACTGTACGTCAAACACAGATAGACACACGTACTGTACGTAAAACACAGATAGACACATGTACTGTACGTAAAACACAGATAGACACACGCACTGTACGTAAAACACAGACAAGCGTACTGTACGAAAAACACATGTTGGCACACGTACTGTACGTAAAACACAGATAGACACATGTACTGCACGTAAAACACAGATAGACACACGTACTGTACGTAAAACACAGATAGACACACGTACTGTACCAAAAACACATGTTGGCACACGTACTGTACGTAAAACACAGATAGACACATGTACTGCACGTAAAACACAGATAGACACACGTACTGTACCAAAAACACGTGGTGGCACACGTACTGAACATAAAACAGAGATAGACACATGTACTGTACGTAAAACACAGATAGACACACGTACTGTACGTAAAACACAGACAGACACATGTACTGTACGTAAAACACAGATGGAGTTTAATATTCCTATTGCTCTTTTTGTCTTTTTGTTTTCGATTTAAAACCATATTCACGTATATGCAGATAGATGGACCTACACTCACAAGTGAATGTTTGAAAAGATCCAAGTGTGTTGAATGTGTTTTTATGACCACATCGAACAGTACTGGTGTGTTTTAAATCCATAATGAAGGCTCAAATAGTATGTTTTCTATATCCATGGCGAAATATTCCATAAAGACATGTATACAATCAGTAGCCAGTTATTTAACAGGCCATTAGTTATGAATGATTCATAATAGCTCCTGGGTTTACTAAACAATCCATATATGTTGTTCAAAAATAAAGTTACATTAAACCTAACCCAGCTCCAGGATAGTCTTTGTATATTCTGACTGCGTATACTATGTTAATGTCGTGTCCTCGTCATAACATTACACAGGCTTGTTATACGTCAGCCCTACTCGTCTATGTAAACGAGCACAAAAATTCCTTCCTAAATGTAGGTCACGTGATACAAGCTCAAATCTCCACGTCATGTTTATATAAATGACCATTCAAGTCCAGCTCATGCTGAGCTCCACTTTGACCGCAAGTGGGAAGGTCTGCCAACAGCCTAGGTTTCCACGGGGCTCCGCACGGTTCCTCCCACCATAATGCTGACGGCTGTTGTATAAGTGAAATATTTTGAGTACGGCGTAAAACACCAGTAACATAAATAAATATATATACGACCAAAAACGGTCACAGTCCATTAAAATTGAGACAAATCCGTCCCTCCCTTACTGACGAATCTGTAAAAGGCAGGATTTTCTGGAGGGTCAACTCTCTCTTCACTGTGATAAATTCTTCCTTAGTTCCGTTCTTTTCCTCTGACAGAGAGAACCTGTACTCTTTACACCAAGTAAAGGAACCGAGGTAAGACTGATTCAGTGAGAACCATGACCGACGTACGAACGGGGCGTAACATACCCGATTGCAATAACCGTTATCTTGAGAATTCTCTTCAGATGACGTGGGAACTACAACAACTTGTTCTATTCACCAGGCCCACACGAGAGAGGTTTAGTCGCCTTTCACGGTAATCTTGCCTACAGGGATGATGTCTTATACTGCTCATCAGGCCCACACTTCTTAATCTGTAACGTCTGATAAATTGCTAGAGGGCGTGGGATTTGCTACTATTCTACTAGAAGCATGTACATGAACGGTAAAGTCTTCCAGCAACCTGCGGATGGTCGTAGGTTTTTTTCATTATATATATATATATATATATATATATATATATATATATATATATATATATATATATATATATATATATATAGTGAGAGTTTTTTAGGAGCAGAAGTGTTACCTGGCTATAATTGACCCTTTGCTAATGTCGGACCGTAATGATATTATGAATTCTTCAGCTGATACACAGTACATGGCAATAACGTGTAACTGATACACAGTGCATGGAAATAACGTGTAACTGACACACAGTGCATAGCAATAACGTGTAATTGATGCACAGTGCATGGCAATAGCGTGTAACTGATACACAGTACATGGCAATAACGTGTAACTGATACACAGTGCATGGAAATAACGTGTAGCTGACACACAGTGCATGGCAATAACGTGTAACTGATACACAGTGCATGGCAATAACATATAACTGATACACAGTACATGGCAATAACGTGTAACTGATACACAGTGCATGGAAATAACGTGTAACTGATACACAGTGCATGGCAATAACGTGTAACTGATACTCAGTGCATGGCAATAACATATAACTGATACACAGTGCATGGCAATAACGAGTAACTGATACACAGTGTATGGCAATAATGTGTAACTGGTACACAGTGCAGGGCGATAACGTGTAGCTGATACACAGTACAGGGCAATAACTTGTAACTGATACATAGCGCCTGGTATAAGCAATGTTTGCCTCCAGCATATTTTAAAGCAAAAGCAATATAGTTGTATACCGTAACAATTTTTTGTATAAGTTAAAGCGACTGAGTAGGAATGATGTGATTGAGTAATCTGTCATGAGTTGTCAAGCGTACTGTTTCTGATTGATCAAGTCACGTCCATAATCCCTGAAACATTTGAAGCATCTTCCCGGTCGTTTTAACTTCGTCGAGAAGGGTCTTTGTGGTGAAAGGATACGCATTAGCCATCAACTTCTGTGACTATGTAGACGCAGTCATAGTAAAAATACAGGGAACCTTCGTGTCCGAGGTGATTGGTGTGCGGGCGCGGCATAGGAGCATCTTTTATAATTCGGACATTGTTAGTTCAAGTCCAGTTCATGCTGGCCTCCTCTCCAGTCTCCCAGTGACCAGCTAAATGTTCGTGGAATTCTGCTGCTGGTGGGATCGACAATTACAGCGTTGGCTCCGAACGATTGCCAGGCGCTTGACCTTGCAGTAAGGCCACGTGTATGAAATCAAGCATTGCTTTCGGCTGTGTCTCTTAGCCAGGATGTTTCTTAGGTCGGCCTACCTAGCTAATGTCATCGATTTACGCCGAGCACTCTGCTTTCTTTCGTATGTAAACCTGATCGTTATCATCTATATAAAAAACTTTCGAGTACGGCGTACTCAAAAATAAATAAGGTAACAACAGAAACTACTCATTCGTGTAATATCAGAGCTAAGTACTTATAAGGTACCTAATTCATAGTGGGCCTCCGTGGCTCAGTTGGTTAGCGCGCTAGTGCAGCGTAATGACCCAGGAGTCTCTCACCAATGCGGTCGCTGTGAGTCCAGCTCATGCCGGCTTCCTCTCCAGCCGTACGTGGGAAGGCCTGCCAGCAAACTGCAGATGGTCGTGGGTTTCCCACGGGCTCTGCCCGGCTTCCACCCACAATAATGCTGGCCGCCGTCGTATAAGTGAAATATTCTTGAGTACGGCGTAAAAAACACCAATCAATCAAATCTAATTAAGAAATGAGCAGTGCTATCAGACCAGCCCAACATGTCCAAAAGCTACACATCGACGCCTACTACCCCATGATCCCTGTTTTCATCATTACGATATTAAAACATCGCGCACAATATTCGTGGCCATTCGTGGGGATAGTGAACCTGTAACTTGTGGCTTTGATGATAATCTGTGTTCGGGTCAGCAGGTTTCTTCAAGTAGGAGAACAATCAGAGAGAGAAGGAGGGACAAAGGCCTCGTTCCTCCTCGACCTTCAGTTCTACTGCGCTCAGTAGACACGTGACCGGCGCTCTTAGTGCATGTTACCTACATGGCTGATGATCTTTAACCTTGCACATGTAAGCATATATATCTAACTTACCTTAATGGATCCGTAGATGGAATTACCCATGGATGACGAGTAGTGCGCCAGTTTGTATGTTGTAAAGTACAAGAAGGGCTTGGGGGACATATAGGTCGACCCTGTAAATAAGCATTGAAGGCTATATATTTCGACTCTGTACAGAAACAAGTCTTGATAAAAACTGCTGAATGTTCGAGTTCATAATACTGCTATTCTTACCTACATTCACGCCTGAAGGCTTGGCTAGTCCACGTCAATTTAAAGAGCCTTGCATTTGGAAATATTAAAATAGCACCACCCAATGAATTCATCAGGTGAATGTAGCAATGGACATGGAGGGGTTAGTATGGCAAATCCAGACAAGACACTCTGACCAGAACTCACCAAGCCGTTAATCGGTACGTTAGTATGACAGCTCCAGACAAGACACTCTGACTAGAACTAATGAAGTCGTTAGGCGGTACGTTAGTTCGACAGTGAGTGAGTGAGTTCTTGTGGTTTAACGTCGTACTTGACAGTTTTTCAGTAATATGACGACGAAGGAATCCTTAGAATGCATGTAATGTGACTCCTTGTTGCTGGACAGATTCCCACCGCTCTTTTATTTAGTGCTGCTTCACTGAGACGACTTACCGAAGGCAAGTAAACCGCCCCGCCCGAGCCATTATACTGATATGGGTCAACCAGTCGTTGCACTATCCCCTTCATGCTGAACACCGAGCGACGAAGCTGCAACTTCCTCTTTTTCCGTCTTAGGTGTGATTCGGCTCAAGATTGACCCTTGATCTACCGCTCCTGAAGCGGACGCTCTACCAACTGTTCTAGCGGGGCCGGTCTAGACAAGACACTCTGACCAGATCTAGCTAAACCGTTATGCGGTACGTTAGTATGACAGTTCTAGACAAGACACTCTGACCAGAACTAGCTAAAACGCTATGCGGTACGTTAGTATGACAGTTCTACACAAGGCACTCTTACCAGAACTAGCCAAGTCGTTATGCGGTGCGTTAGTATGACAGTTCTATACAAGGTACTCCGACCAGAAGTAAACAAGCCGTTAGGCAGTACTTAGTATGACAGTTCTACGCTAGGCACTCTGATCCGAACTAGCCATGTTGTTAGACGGTACTCTAGTATGACAGTTTTAGATCAGGCGCTTTGACCAGAACATACCGAGCAATTAGACGGTACGTTGGCATGACACTTCTAGACAAGTCGCTCTGATCTGAACTAGCCAAGTCGTTAGGCGGTAGGTTAGTTTGACAGTATCAGTGGGTAACAACACGCCTTATCAGCATGGCATTGAAAACTCCATAACGGAACTCAAAAATGTAATTAAAATAGTCCTCGGTTGAGTGTGTACACTGCAGTATATGTACTGGTACGTGTGTGAGGAGTGTGTACACTGTGATATATGTACCGGTACGTGTGTGATGAGTGTGAACGCTGTGACACATGTACCGGTACGTTTATGATGAGTGCGAACACGGTGATATTTGTACCGGTACGTGTGTAATGAGTGTGAGCACTGTGATACATATACCGGTACGTTTATGATGAGTGTGAACACTGCAATACACTGGTACTGCTACGTTTGTAACGGGTGTGTACACTGCGATGCATGTACCGGTACGTGTGTGACGAATGTGAACACCTTGATATATCTACCGAAACGTTTGTGATGATTATGAACACTGTGATACATGTACCGTTGCGTGTATGATGAGTGTGAACACTGTGATATATGTACCGCTACGTGTGTAATGAGTGTGAACGCTGTGATACTAATTTATTTATTTATTTGATTGGTGTTTTACGCCGTACTCAAGAATATTTCACTTATACGACGGCGGCCAGCATTATGGTGGGTGGAAACCGGGCAGAGCCCTGGGGAAACCCACGGACATCCGCAGGTTGCTGGCAGACCTTCTCACGTACGGCCGGAGAAGAAGCCAGCATGAGCTGGACTTGAACTCACAGCGACCGCATTGGTGAGAGATTCCTGGCGCTAACCAACTGAGCCACGGAGGCCCCGCTGAACGCTGTGATATACGTACCGGTACAAGTACACTGCAATGTATGTACTGGTACGTTTGCAACGAGTGTGAACACTTCGGTATATGTACCGATATGTTTGTGATGAGTGTGTACGCTGTAATTCATATGCCAGTGCGTGTGTAATGAGTATGTGCGTTGTGATATTTGTACCGACACGTGTGTAATGAGTGTGTAAACTGTGATATTTGTACCGCTACGTGTGTAATGAGTATGAACGCTGTGGTAAATGTACCGATACGTGTGTGATGAATGTGAACACTGCGATATATGTACCAGTACGTGTTTGATGAGTGTGAACACTGTGATATATGTACCGGTACGTGTGTGTGAGTGTGTGCTCTGTGATACATGTACTGCTAACTGTGTGATTAGTGTCAACCCCGTGATACATGTACCCGTACATATGTGATGAATGTGAATACTGTGATACATGTACCGGCACGTTTGTGATGAGTGCGTGTGCTGTGAAACATGTACCGTACGTTTGTGATGAGTGTGTGCGCTGTGAAACATGTACCGTACGTTTGTGATGAGTGTGTGCGCTGTGAAACATGTACCGGTTCGTTTGTGATGAGTGTGTGCGCTGTGAAACATGTACCGGTACGTGTGTTATGAGTGTGAACACTGTGATATTTGTACCGGTACGTGTGTAATGAGTGTGAACACTGTGATACATGTACCGGTACGTGTGTGAGGAGCGTGAACAACGTGATACATGTACCGGTATGTGAGTGATGAGTGTGAACACTGTGATACATGTACCGGTACGTTTGTGATGAGTGTGTGCGCTGTGATACATGTACACGTACGTGTGTGATAAGTGTGAACACTGTGATACATGTACCAGTACGTTTGTGATGAGTATGAACACCGTGAGTTCACACATCACCAGATTCTGGAGACGGCAAATCACAGATGGCACCCTCTTTTGTACAGGGTCTTAGTGCAAAATTTGGTTTCTATGTTGAATGGGTTGGAGATATATGATAAGTATAAGCACAAAAGGATTGTTGCAAGTACACATTGCTAAAGACAAGAGGACTTTAAGACATTTGTATACAGTAAGAGTATACTATTAAGTGAGACTTCTTTTCTACCAAGGCATTACAGTATTTGGCGCCAATATGTGATAAACGATCCCTGGAGGCCACCTTTCGTGCACCAGTGTAGTGTGCCTGTCTGTACGTCACATGTGAGAAAGTTCCAGTAGTCCTCCGTCCATAACATTGACCGCCATCGTTAATGTGAAAAAAAAAAGCCTTGATGGCGTTAAGCAGCAATCCAATAAATAAATAAACTTACATTAATGATTACAGTACTCACATCCCGGGTTATGTATTTTATACGTTTGCACAGCCTGACGTTTGGAGAGTCTGACGTTTGTACATTGTGACGTTTGTAGAGCTTGAAGTTTGCAGTCTAACGTTCGCATTGCCTGACTTTCGCACAGTCTCGCGTTTGCACACTTTGTCGTTTATACAGTCTGACGTTTGCAAGGTCTGACGTTGGTTGAGGATAATTTCTCCTCCACCAATGTGATGTGCAGAGCTGCAAGCCTACGTCGCTTGTGGGAAAGTTTGTCAGTAGCTTGCCAAAGATCAGTGGTTTAATCCAAGTAACCTGGTTTCCTCCACCCACAGAAATAACAACCATAGTATGAGTGAAAATTGAGAATGGGATTAAAGATCACTCAAACTAATAAATAAATAAATAAATAAATAAATAAATTTCGGACTCTATTAAAACAGACACAGGTAAAAGGGACACAGCTGTTAAAATCATTAGACATTGCACGATGAAGCATTCAGAAATCTTTCGCAGCCACGTGTGAGCCTGTTACACACATTAGGGCGGTTGTTTGAAAACTGTCACTGTCAGTATGTCGTTTTCATCCAGCAGATCAAGCCTTGTTTAATTGGCTGATCTGGCCTTCGGTCAAAGTCAACTGTCAATCAATTCGCGCGCGCGCTCGGGTGAGTTGTAACCACCATATATAAAAACGTAAGATTTGTGGTATTAAGTGTTACACGACAGTTGTGCAGTCTGGACAGCAGCCGTCAGACCTAAGTCGTGTGTGTAGAGCTCCGACAGACGCAAAGGACTACAACGAAACATTCGAGATGACTGAGCAGGTGAATCACCAATCGATGGATAAATTCGAGTCTTTCTACAGGGACTACACGACACCAGATGAGGTTGTAAAAGGCTACGCGGAATGGGTGCAAAATGGCTATGACAGCGTAAGTACCCTTGTTCCCTCATCTTTCTTCGCCCTTCGCTGGCGTTCTGGTGCAAGTGTGCTTGTTTCAGCGTGTTTCCGTAGGAAGCCGGAACTTTATTCCCTGCTGTGGTCGGCTGCAGATGACTTACTAATTCGCATACATCCTGTTTAACTCCTAATCAGTAATAAAGGGTAAAAGGGCCATTATTTTTCCTTAGTCTGGTACGGTCGACATTTTAGAAGTGACATTCGGAATGATCTTTGCGGAACGTTGCGAGATAACAATTTAGTCTAACACTGTGACAGATATAACATAGTGCAAAAGAGGCCTTGGGAGATATTCGTACTTTTGCGATATTCGTACTTTTGTGTCATGATCAGGATTCTTTGTTCCATCAAATGGCTAAAATAGGTAATGCAGCAAAACAAATTATTAGTTTGGAACTGCTTCCAAAATGTTTTAATTATAATTAATTCACGAATCTCCGAAAAGGTTGGTAATTGTTACAGAGACGGGGATGACCGCGTGCTATGTTTCAGGAGGTGATATTTTTATACAGACTTTCCTTTTTTTATAATCATGCACATCGATCCATATATTACAGATATTATTTCTATCACTAACAAGGACTCTCTAATTGGCAGAATGGACAAAGGGTGGGGTGGGGGTGGAAACGAAGGTCGCAGTTACACGGCAACATCTAGCAGTTGTTGAGGCATTTCTTCCGCAAGATCAAAACGAACGCAGCGGGCTGCATGACTTGGTTGTTGACAAGTGGCATATAGGCCTACGTATAGTTGGGAGAAACAATTCGACAGCTAAAACCCATTCTTACTACAATTTCGTTTTTTGTTGTATAGTTTAAATTCGCCCCTCTTAAACGACACTGGTCAGATTTGTATGTAAAACAACACGGAGATAATCGAGCCTGGACTTGGATTCGAACCCAAGCCTAATTAGCGGAAGTTAGACAGCTACAGTCTATTTTTTCTCGTATGACTGTCATATTTGTCTTATATAACTTCATGTAAATAATCTGCCGGATCAATACAACTGATAAACTGCCCTTTGCTCACAAATTAAAAACTACTCAAAAGTGCACTGAAAGGTGTGACAACAGGTGGACAGGAAATCTTGCGAGGATTTGGTCTTTTGTGTACCTGACGGTGGAATAACAGACAAAGGACGAATGAAAGAGTGTGGCTTAACGTCACATGGATAGAAAACACTCCTTCTTAAGCAAAATTGTGGTATACACAGACGTAATAATCTGTCACAACAGGTGTAGCAGAAACTGCTGTATTGACAGAGATCGATTTTTGTAACGGTCACTGTTCAGTGCGACCTGATTGCGAGACGTGTCGAACAAATGTACCCGCCATACTGTACAGACCAGTCATTCTACGTCAATGTTCACAGTTATATGCCGTCATATTGACTTAAAACATAGTTTTTGGACGCTTGTACTTTACCACTCGCCTGTGTTAGCTATATCATAACGCTAGGGAAACATCGATATGAATTGAAACAATTCGCCCAATTCACGACAGTGTCTTGTCCACGCCATCATTTAACCTTGGCTGTTTTAGGCCGTACAGAAGAATATTTCACTTATACGAAGCCGGTCAGTAGTATGCAAGGGGAAACTCGCGACCAAGTGACTGACAGACGTTTCAACGTGCTCATGTGTGTATGAATGTATTTGTGCGCGTATGTGTGTATATATGTACACATGTATGTTTGCTTCTCGATTTACGTCGCGCAACAATTGTTCGGTCATATGACGACGAGGAGTCATTAATTGTGTGTACAGATAATGTGTCTTACTGCAGCAGGGCGGGTCCATGCCACCAATGTGCTGCCGCCACTGAAGTATCATGCCGAAGACACCAGATATGACATCACACCCAGTCATATTATACCGATACTGAGCCAACCAGTTCTGTGTCCTTGCTTTAGCCTCTCAGTGCTGAGCGCCAAACGAGGCAGAAACAAGTGACAGTTTTAAAAGTCTTTGGTATGACCCGACCGAGTTACAGGTTGCATAATATATGAGCCCCGTATTTCACGCACTAGATCAGCTGGCGGTGGGGGGGGGGGGGGGTTGTATTTGTATATGATCGTGGAACTTTTCCCTTCCACACGCCCCCACCCCACCCCCCTCCATCACACTCTTCCATCCCATGCATCCTATTGTTCCAACTCTCTACACCCTCGATAACCGGAACAGCCTGACATAACCGCACGTCCTTGAAGAGCAGGATTCGAGCCTAGGACAAGGCCAAGTAGACTCCCGATAAAAATTATTAGGCCTCTTGTATGGCGGAGTTATTAAGGTCAGGTGTTCTCTGGGGCAAGCTTCACACAGGTAATATGTAAAGGGCACACTGGTTCACATTTGGCCAACTCCGCAGCGGCGACTTGAGTCGTATCAGGGCTGATAGGCAAAAGACATGATGGACCTATATAGATAGTTGTGGATCACACTGATCTATTGAACCCGACCTCCAAGTGGAGAAAATAAACAATCTTCAGTTCTGTAACATGACATATTTTCTGGAAAAGATTCGACTTGGTTCAGGTTAAACATGGGCTTCTTTCTTGCTTCACCTAGACAAAAGATGTGCGACAGGGCTGTCGGTTCAAATCCACTAGTTATTTTCTTCTGTCTCCTTGATCAAAATTGTTGATCTAGATATATCTGGAGGTCAACACTCGTTAAGTTACATATGTATGCTGTATTTCGTTGATTAGCTTCTAAACCAAGTTAGTTTAAAAGCGCTCTTTGACTGAATGACACGTTTGTATAATGAGCTATCTGTTCTAGCTCGTCTATATGTGAATACACTTTTATTGCAAACATCAGTGGAAAATTTTAAGTTCTCGTCTGACCATGGCAAGTGACATGTTTCGGTTTTACCCTCGCAGTTTTCAAAAACTAAATGTACGGAAGAGGATTGATTTGACGTCACTGCCACAATATGTCACCCCATTGAGATAAGTTTGTTTAGCATTCCTTGAACAAGAATTCAATGTTTAGAGATGGTGTGGAATTTTCCACTCTCGGATCGGCCTTCCTAGCACGATAGCACCATGTAGCAGTTGTATATTAACCTCCGGATTGAGGAGGTGATATTCATAGAATCCTCACCTAACTTGGTCACTTGGTGCACCAGCACTCACTGGCTGTGCCATTTAATGATTTTTCAACAACTGATTGTAGTTTGTTATTTTTATCTCTTTCCATTCACACTATCCGTAATAGGATTGAGAAGATGAGTTCTCCTTTATGGTGACCATCCTCCTGATAACGCCGGAGAGATTCTGTCCGAATAACAATGAAATAAATACATGTAGGCCTACATAAGTTCAAAGTGTACGATGTCGTGCAGTAAATCATTGACCAGTTAACAAACATATTTACTAATTTTGCATTTTAATAATAATAAAAAAATATTTTCAACGATCAAATAGGCTTTAACAATGCGGCCAAAATATGGATCGTGTGGCTTGGATGTGATATTACACTGATAGCGAAAATGAAAGACTCCGACGTTACAGAAATATGCAAGAAGTTATTGTGAACATCACTCACTTAAATGTAAAATCGAACACCATGGCTTCAATGTACACTAGAACACAATGGCTTTAATGTACAAAAGAACACCATGGCTTCAGTGTAAAATACAACACCAAGGCTTCAATGTACAATAGAACACAATGAATTCAATGTACAATAGAACACCATGGACTCAGTGTAACATAGAACACCATGGCTTCAATGTAACTTAGAACATCATGGCTTCAATGTAACTTAGAACACCATGGCTTTAATGTACAATAGAACACCATGGCTTCAATGTAAAATATAACACCATGGACTCAATGTAACATAGAATACCATGGCTTTAATGTACAATAAAACACAATGGCTTAAATAATCACATAAAATACCATGGTTTTAAATAAGCATACAACACATTAACTTAAATATAGCACAGAATACCGTAGCTTAGAAATAGCATAAATGAAAATAACTTTAATGTAGCATAGAACGCCATAATAGTTTAAATGTAGGGTAGAACACCATGGCCTAAATGTGGTGTTGACGATAATGGCTTAGAAGTAGCGTAAAAAAACAGTACAGGTAACTTAAATGTAGCACAGTACACCATAATAGCAGTGTAGGACACCGTGGCCTAAATGTGTTGTAGAAGATGACGGCCTAGAAGTAGCATAGAAAATAATAACTTAAAATGTAGCACACAACACCAAAATACCTCAAATGCAGTGTAGAACACTGTGGCTTAAATGTGGTGTAGAAGATAATGGTTTAGAAGTAGAATAGAAAATAATAACTTAAATGTAGTAAAGAACACCATAGCAGTCTAGGGACCATCCCCATAAATCGTTTGCTTTTTTTTCTCCCAAAAAAACGAACTCGGTCCACACCATTGGTTTGCCCATTCGGTTTAAACTATTTAAGGGAATCAAACGAATCCCCGTGTCGGTCGGCCAAATGCGTAGTGATGCGTTTAAACATCATAGTGTAAACAGGCGATCGGTAAAGAGGCTTTCAGCGCGAGTCTACACAGGAAACATACCCAAAGAAACAACAATAACAGTTGTCTCCACTCGTGAAACCTTTCGAAAGCAAAGTTTCGCACTTACATATTTTCACGATATTCCCGAGTCTAACCATACCCAGTATTTAGGCATTATTATGTGGTGGGACATGCGCGTCAGAAACTCATACAGGCCTAGGCTACACCGTACAAGTACACGTGTGCCATGTCAGGTCCTGAAGGTTTCGTAGGGGAGAGCGGGGATGGTTCGGACACTTTTCACGAATGTCTCTTAAATACCCAAACTTATCAGGGAAAAGGTGTCATGAGTGCACCACAGTTAAGTTGCCCGTGCCAGCTGTCTGCAAAACAAGAATCCCATTCTAGTCTCTTAAGAGTTGCTGCTATAATGAAGGAGACATCTTTGTGTCGAACTGTCCGAACCCTCCCGAAATGTTGGGATACTCTGGACAGGCCGGTGGTACCTCCGGACAGCATGTAATGTAAGGTATCGTAGAGGCATTGGCGTTTGACTGCATCTCGCAAGAAGCAGTGCGGACTTCTGGCATTGAAAACATAAACAGAAATATCTGAAAACGTTCAGTTTTTTCTTTTTTATTGAACTTTGAGAACTGGTGTGCGACTCATAACATTCGAGTCGAATACCCGCATTAACTGAATTAATGATGTATGTATGAAAGACAAAAGCAAACATTTGCAATTCCCAAAACATTGAAGTATACAGGTGCTTTATGTAGGACGCGTATTGGTGCACATTTTGCACATCTGACGAAATGTAAGTTCTAAAAATAAAGCATGTATGACCTCTCTCTTGTTGAACGATTTACTTCAACGCACAACCAGTCCATCAAACGAAAATGCAAACTTGATGTATCCACTTAAGCGCTTGTTGGACACCACCAGAGGGCTGGGCAGTATCCCCCTTATCTGACTGATGTTAACAGACGCCAAATCCTCGACATGCGGGTAAATGAATGCATTGGCAACTTTTGACGATTTTCTGAGATAGGAAATGTCAAAGTCATTCTCTTCGTCCTTACGCGAAGTGATCTTTCCAATGTAATGGACATGGTTTTGAAATTCAACAAGAACAAAGTCATTTTGTTCTGGGTCTCTGTCCAGAGGCGCATCAACAAGGAGGGAACTGTCCTCTTCATCGGAGGCTTCCGATTCATCGTGTTCTGTCATTTCGCCATCAGAGCTACTGCTACTGCTACTGCTTTCCGCATTTTTAGCACCCTTCCGTTGCTGAAACAAGGAGATCTTCCTGGCTCTAATGGATTTGCTCTTCATTTCTTCGATAGCTGATTTTTCAGGCGTATCTGTTGCTATCATGCATTTACCACGTTTTCGGCCTGTTTGACCTTTCCTCTCAGGGGCTTTTGGAAAGGGGGCAATGTCAGACGGACTTACAGGATTTGAGTTTCCCCAGACTGACCAGGCGCAGCGTTCGAAACCGGAATAGGCGCCATATTTGGCGACTGGCCGCCCTTCTCCGATGGGTGTGGCCTATCCGTGACATAGGACATCAAGAAATCTTCCTCCCCAAACACATCGCGGTCAAATGGACAAATTCCTGTGCACCGGAATGCCGACTTTATGTTTGTTGGCGTTGCAGCTCTGTCCCATGCTGTTGCCACAAGAGGCGGTAAGTCGTAAATGGACAGAGTCTGGCCCGGGTGGCTGAGCATCCAGCTGTCGGCTGCTTGGTTGTAGAATGTTTTTAAAGGGACCAAAAACACAGCGATCTAAGGGCTGTAGCTTATTCGATGTGTGAGGCGGCAGGGTTAAGATAACGACGCCGTTTTCTTTGGCATAATTGAGACCATCAACAGACAGGTGTGAATCGTGGTTATCCAGAATGAGGAGAATTTTCTTGTCTTGAGTGGATCTGGTGTGTTGGACAAGATGTTTCAGCACTAGTAAGAAATTCTCACTTGTCATCCACCCTGACTTATGGACAAGACCAAGGGCACCAGCCGGAGCTCCAGACATCATGCGGGCAGCGTCCATGCGAACCCTGGGGAAGACGAAGGCTGGGGGTAGGGCATTTCCATTTGCGCAAATAATTCCCGCCACTGTCACAAGTTCTCCCCGTTCTCGAGATGTTGCTTGACCCACCTGATGAGCACCTTTATGAGCGATGACTTTTGGAACACGCTGCACTGTTGTGCACCCAGTCTCGTCCAGATTGAATATTTCTGATTCATTGAAATTGTAGCGTTGAATGACTTCCGCAAGTTTATCTTGAAACACCTTTAGGTTTGTCCGGTTAAAACTTGTCATGCGCGCTAGGCTGGTCGCTTCAGGGCTACGGATACTAAGACTTTTGTTTCTGTGAAGAAAACCGGTTAACCAGTCTTTGCCAGCCATTTTGTTTGTTGCCCAGGTTTCAGGTGTTCTGATGTCATTCTGTCTTGCGTATTCATAAGCTAGCCTGCGCAAGGCCTTGGGTGTTAAGCCGTAGTACATGGCAGAGGATTCAATAAATACTCCGTTAGTTGTTGTTCCATTTCCTGAGAAAACACCTGCCTGGTATTGAACTCGCCAACCTTGAACAGGAAACCTTTTCGAGCTTTGTCCACATAATCTTTCAACGTTGATTTTTTGACATTATGTAAATCTGCAGACTTTCGCAATGACAGATTGCCGTCAAGCACATCTTTTACAGCTCTCTCCATATCTACCGGCTTCACAACTCTCTCAGTTTTCCGTTTATACGTTCTAGGCATCCTGAGAGGCGTCTTATAGAAATTCTGCAAAACAAAAACATGAGTTGTAGGGATGGTTCGGGCGCATGGGGAAGATTCGGACAGCTGTCCGAAGTATCCCCGCATGTTATTGAAGGAATAAAAATGGTCGAGTGGGAAATTTCCGCAGGACAGGGATACAGTTCTACACCTAAATCATGTCGCATGGGCACAGCTTTCAGGGGGTATGGTAGGTTTGTTGAACATCTAAACTTAACCCGTGCATACAGTTACAACGCACCGACGAAAATATACATCAGAAACGGGGAAAAATTAAAGTTTCCATACCTGTAGAAGTCGAAGACCTGTCAAAACTCCCCATGTGACTGCTGTTGTTGTTTTAACACTTGGAAACTATCTAACCAATCATAGATGTCGTGACAAGCATTGTTTGGCAAAAATGTGCAGTGTCCGAACTATCCCGCTGTACGAACCATCCCCGCTCTCCCCTACCAGCCAATAACGAGTGTTGAAAACTATATTGTACGATGGGTGTTTGTCCAAATCTGTGCTTGAGATTTAGTAAAGAATAGTTAAATAATTTTATGTGAACTGTACCATATATCCAGACTTGGCATTTGGGGTGTAACCGAGACTGTCATGCAGGTGTTGAGGATTCCAAGTGATCAGGGTCTGTTTCCCCTTGATAAAAAGTTTTAATTGTCATATATAACCAGCATCTACTCTCACCAGTCTTGGTGAAACAAAATGTGCATATTTCTTTATGTCACAGTAGGCAATCCTTCATTCACAAACATAATTAAGTCTACCAGCGGGCGTACAGATGATTACGGAAAGCTGTTTAAAAATTTCCGCAGGATACATACAAGCTATCGACTTCAGCTTTTGTCTGAATTCTCAAATATTGTTTTAATCATGCGTTTTGTGTTTATTTTCTGCTTATAAAATTTGTAAAGTAAATACCACTTTTTCAGTCTCATGTAATCCATATATATTGTATACTGTTTGTGTCACTATCGTTCAACTGAAACGCTTGTCAAGAAGAGAGGAGAGTTCAATCCAAGTCTGAGGCGAGGCTTCCAATGGATGGGAGAAGGGGTGACGCAATTCTACATTTACTGTAGACATTTTTAGGACAGGCAGTCATGATATACCGGGCATTAAGGGATAACTTCCAGAACCTCATATCTAACAGGGTTGTAAGTGCCACATGAAATATACGTGGTTTGTCTGTGATGGATGACAGGTGTACTTACATTTTCCCTCAACAGATTTCATGCGGGTTCTGGTCGGGAATCTGGGGATCAGGAAATCACGCCTTTCATCTTTTCATTTAGGTCGAACAGTTCGAACTTTGTTGCCAACTGAGTGAACATTGTTTGTACTTTCTATCACACTGCTTATAGCCTTCCCCGGGATTAAACACACTCCACCCGAACCACTGACTGATGAACTCTCCCTGCATAGTTTGATAACAGTAGACTTTGAAGTCATTATGACAAAAGTATACACAATACAAAAATGCAAATACTCCTGTAAATAATTTAGGAACTATCTTTCTTGACTTAGTCCATATGTTTTGTGAAGTAGTTTGTAAAGTTAAATAATATTTGGTGAATTGATACCCTCCTGATGATCCGCGTTTGTCAACTATTGGTTGGACACTCGCTCGCGTCCAAATATGAACGATGATATCGTCAATCCCACTAACCTTGAGGTCAGCAAAGGCCGTTTTAGGGCTTGGCCAGTATAACAATACACAATGGCATACACAGGGAGATAACTCTTATCTAGCACAAATATGGGCGCACATTTATAGACTCTGCCCACATAGGCCTATGGAGACAAGCGGTAGGGGACACGCCGGATGGAGAGTTACCTTTAACTCATGCCACATAACAACCGACTCATTGGATACATAGCATTTTGTTCAACCAAATAACTAGAAGGTGAGAAAGGTAACGAGAAACAAAACGAAAACTGATTCTTATACCGATTTGGTATTTAATTTACTACGTTATCAACGTGTCATGTAGAAAAGATTTACTCGGTTAATACAACTGGACGGTATCCTGACAGTTCTGATCAGTGAAGCGTGTCGTTGTAGTAGTTGACTTTTCCTGCTGTGCTATCGGGACTACTTTCTCTAGGCTTGCTCTCTCTTCGGCAGCTTCCAATAATAGGACCCAAGGGAAAAAACTCGACGCCCATCGTTCGTTTCGTTTCTTTTAACCGAACCCAAACCAATCAATTTATGGGGACGGTCCCTTAAATGTAGTTTAGAACGCCATAGCCAAAATGTGGTGTAGAAGATAATGGCTTAGAACTAGACTACAAAATAATAACTTAAGCGTAGCACAAAGCATTATAATAGTTTAAATGCGGTTTAGAACACCGTGGCCTAAATGTGGTGTGGAACGCATAATGTAACACAAAACACCATAATAGCTCAAATGCAGAGTAAAACACCGTGGCCCAGAATGTGGTGCAGAAGATAATGGCTTACAAGCTGCATAGAAAAAAAACCTTAAATGTAGCACAGAACACCATGATAGCTTAAATGCAACAAAGAACACCGTGGCCTAAATGTGGCAAAGAACAGCAACGTTTGAATGTTTTGCTCGAACCAAACATAGCATACCACTGCTGAAATTTAGCACAGCGCGCCATAGTGTAAATGTAATATATATGTTCACATGACTTAAATCTCGTGTAGAAAATCATAACTTATATGCCTCATAGACGTGACTTATATGTCGTGTAGAACACTGTGACTTACGTGTCGTATAGAACACTTTTGACTTACATATCCTTTAGAATACTATGACTTGCATGTCCTTCAGAACACTATGACGTACGTGTCGAACAGAACACTATCAGTTACATGTGACTGATATTTATTACAGAGCACTGTGACTTAAATGTCGTATAGATCACTATCACTTACATGTCGTAGAGAACACTAAGGCATATGTCGTACAGAGCACTATGACTTAGATGTCCTTTAGAACACTATGACTTAAATGTCGTATAGAACACTGACTTACATGTCGTGTAGAACACTATCACCTACATGTCGAATAGATCACTATGACATATGCCGTATAGAGCACTATGACTTAAATATCGTACATAACACTATGACTTAGGTGTCGTATAGAACACTATGGCTTACATGTCGAGTAGAACACTATGACTTAAATGTAGTATAGAACATTATAACTTATATGATGTATAGAGCACTATGACTTCTGTGTTGTGTAAAACACTATGACTTATTCTCGGGTAGATTAATATGACTGATATGTCGTGTAGAACACCATGACTTGAAGGTCGTATAGAACACTATAACCTTTATGTCTTATAGAAGACTAATGCTTAAATATAGCATATAATACCATGGTTTAAATGTAGCATAAAATACTATAGCTTAAATTACGGTTTAAAATCAAGTAACAAAAATGTAAGAAAAACAGTTAATGAAATGTTGCGAATGTCTTTTCCAGAAAGTGTTTATATATTTGTTCCACTTATGTATAAATAGTTAGGCGCTGTACAGGGATGGGTTCTATGGGACAGAAACACGTCATTTACACTGGTCAACAGGGCCGTGGAACGTCACAGCATTGAAAAACCAAATCGTCAGTTAGGTGACACTGATATATAATATAACAAAGTCAACTAAGTTTGCAGAGGGTCTACGTTTTAGAGAACACCATTTATCGGGAGTATTCTAACATACCGTGAAGCGTGCTGGGCAAGAGGCCGACTTCCTCTTTATTGTCCCCTCAAATCCTACCTATGCTTAGCTATTGCCATTTGGTGTAATAACACATACATTATTCATTCTAAAGTTGACGAATGAGAGAACAATGGTTGTTCAGCATCTTGACAAATCATTAGTTTAAAACAAAATTGGAGAGCGTTTGTTTCTATGCCATTATCAACACACTGATAAACACACACATGTGATCAAAATCTTGAGATTAAGCAGACAATGTTCAGTGTAATATATTTAAGAGAAGTGATTGTTGATTTGTACGTCACAAATGAAAAAGAAGTCATAGTTCTTCCTCTACTTAAGTGGTTTTTTACTCCACAAATGACTTCTGATCTATCAACGAAATATTCTGGATTACGGCACAAAGCTCAACGGAATAAATAAAGACGCTGTCGCAAAGCTCAACGGAATAAATAAAAGACGCTGTCTGAAGGTATCCAGGAACATGTCATGTTGGAGGAATGTGTCTGAGTTATGAAAATGGGTAGGTGTATATAATAACATATATTTATTGATTTCCAAATATTGTTTTACGCAGTGCTCAGGAATATTTCACTTAAAAAAGTGGGTGTTATGGTGGGAGAAAACCGGGCAGAGCCTGGGGGAAACCCGTTACTATCTAGAGGTTACTGGTAGACTTTCCTACCAGAGAATAAGCCAGTCTGAGCTGTATTTAAACTGACTGCGACCGTAATGGTGAGGGACTACTGGGTTATTGTGCTGCGCTTGCACGCTAGCCACAAGTAAACGGAGGCCCGTATATAAAGATAGTTATATTGTCTTGTAAACAATATTGCCAGTCCGCTTGTGATTGCTTTCTGTATTTCCTTCAGGATTTTGAAGCCATAACCCATCGTGGTCACGTGTTGGTCGGAGATCTCATATCGGAGTTGTTCCCATCCAATCGGGAGGATGTTTACATCTTGGACATAGCAGCAGGCACTGGACGAGTCGGCCAAGCCGTGAGTGACGATTGGATGAAAATTACTCACAGAAATCCATAGATTTTAGTCATACTTCCTTGTAGACTGTACTGGTTAGTCTTTCGTATAAACTAGGGAACACTCGACATGGTTTCTGTAGGTAATAGGATAAACTTTGTAGTTTTCTTTGATAAACAGAATTTTGTGACTTTCACCGTAAAAGAGTCACTACTCACAAGCGTACATTTACTGCAGACGACTCGGTTTCTATCGCTATTGTCTATTTCTTATAGAGAGTCGCCTATTTTCAGCTGCCTGTAAAATAATACCCGCTACCACAATTGTCTTTAGTCAGTGACACGAAACAACATCAGATCTACAGATTGATATGTTTGAAGTTCACATTATTGCACGGAAAATGACGTTAGAAGACTTTTTCTAATTCATAATGTTACAGTCCATAAGCCCCGTTTCTACGGCAAGAACCCATTGCATCGAGGGACGTGATAATTATTCAAAAACCAGTGGCATGCTGGATATTGGGCGGAGTTCATCATGTTTTGATGGACGGACACATCTGTTTCCTAAACGGCTATCGATCTTACAGCAAACCCTGTTTCTGCCTCTGCCATATTTGAAATTGTTCACACGTTTTAGTATAATATAACCTTAATAAATGAATATAATTTTATCTTTTGTTGTATATTATCCCACGACAGTATTGTTTTAAAGATAGTTATTAGGAAATTTTGTTGTAAAACACAATGTATTTTATTCGCTGAGAGTGTAGTGTAGGATGTGTCACTGCGTGGAGTGTGTTCTTACTGCATGTTGGTGCACCGACTGTAAAACAAATTACCCTCCAGGCCCATTCCCCACCATGCCACCATGAGTGAGTGCTTGGCGTTTAACGTCGTAGTCAACATTTTTTCAGTCATATGACGACGAAGGAATCCTTAGGGTGCATGTACGTGTAATGTGCCTCCTTGTTGCAGGACGGATTTCCACCGCTCTTTTATTTAGTGCTGCTTCACTGAGACGACTTACCGAAGGCAAGTAATCCGCCCCGCCCGAGCCATTATACTGATACGGGTCAACCAGCCGTTGCACTATCCCCTTCATGCTGATTGCCAAGCGAGGAAGTTACAACTTCCTCCTTTACAGTCTTAGGTGTGACTCGATCAAGGATTGATCCTGGATCTACCGGTCCCGAAGCGTCCCAACTGTGCTATCCTGGCCGGTGACTAAGTTTGACGACTAAATATAGGCGAATCTCTGAAAGAAATAGACTATAGACAGGTCAAACTTTGTAAGCGTTCACGATGACCAGAATTCAGAATCTAGAGACATTATTTTGTGACTACACTGTAAAACTTTGTGAACATTCATGATGACCAGAATTCAGAATCTAGAGACATTATTTTGTGACTACACTGTAAAACTTTGTGAACATTCATGATGACCAGAATTCAAAATCTAGAGAGATTATTCTTTGACTACACTGTAAAACTTTGTGAACATTCATGATGACCAGAATTCAGAATCTAGAGACATTATTTTGTGACTACACTGTAAAACTTTGTGAACATTCATGATGACCAGAATTCAAAATCCAGAGAGATTATTCTTTGACTACACTGTAAAACTTTGTAAACATTCATGATGACCAGAATTCAGAATCTAGAGACATACTATTGTGACTACACTGTAGAACTTTTACCCAACAACGTGTGTCGTTTTGCCGTTCACGTAAACACATGGTTCACATCTCTACTGAGATAATACACATTTTAAATTTTACGCTGAACGCTGCTGGGCAGTAAGGTGCGACTCGAAAAAGGATGGAAAAGATAGTTAGGTGCCTGCCGAAGGCCGGTGGCTTTTTCCAGGTACCGGTGTCTCCTTCTCGCATAAACCTGACCGCGAAAAAGTACGACATTAGAAACCAATCACGTGGAATGGTCGGTGGATGGTCAGGGGTTTCCCACGGGCTCTGCCCTGTTTCTTCGCAACATAATGGTGGTAACTTCCGTCGTATGTGAAATAGAGCCCGACGTTAAACACCAAATAAATAAATAAATAAACCAATCAAATGTTTAAACAAACAAAATGGATACAGATATTGTAATGGTATCTTGTCCTTCCAGCTAACTGATCGAGGATTTCGGCGGATTGATGCGCTCGACCCTTGTTTGCCCATGCTGGAAGAGGCCAAGAAGAAAAACGTCTACCAGCGCTACATTAACGATCGAGTGAGCGGAGATCCGCTAGACATTCCCGAAGGTAAACATCTGGAATTTACCTGTTTAATCGTATGAATAGACATTTAAGTTTGACACCGGTGTTTTGTACCTGGTACTGACGAATATTTCACGTGTATGACGGCTGCCATGTATGCGGATTATAGAAGCTCCTGGACCACAACAGATGCCTGGGCTGATATCGTTGGTTCACTTGGCTATCTGTCAGCTGACGTGGTTGGTCCGCTTGGCTGTCTGTTCGCTGATATCGTTGTTTCCCTTAGCTGCCTGCCGACTGTTGTCGTTTGTCTACTTGCGTATCAACATGTGTTTCCGCACTTTTCAGTGCAAACAACTAGATATGCTATTTTCGTCCCTTAATCCAACTTTATCTCTGATATCTAAATTCCTAGGCGAGTCTTGTTCATTTACGTTTAAAATTTTGGCTTAAATGCGGACGGCAAAATGGCGTAACTTCGACTTAATTTACTGAGTTTCTAATATTTCCTGAGTACAAATGAAGCAAAAGCCGTTGACTTTCGCCACTGTGACCTGCAACCAAATAATTATGTCACTTGTCATGTTTATTATATAGTAACAAAGTATAGCTGACTGTTGTATCTGAAGAGGATACTTTGTGTTCAGGAGTTCAGATAAGTTAGATTGTATAGTTGTATTGGTCAAGGCGGACCGTGATGAGAGCCATCTTATGCTGCCTATTCTCAGTTTGGACTTCATTCAAAGGATTCTGTCTGTCAACAAAACTTGGGAATCCATCGTACGATGAAAGTCACAAATTACGTGTCAGAATTGTATTATGTTTACTAGCTTAGCTGAAATAACTATGCATTGTTTTATGTTCACAATTCCGGTCTTTCAACTGGTAGACTTTGTAAACATCCTGCTAGAGCAGGAGCTTGCCAGAGACCTGTGTACATGTATAGATATGTTCTACAGCGAATAGAACTCTAGGAATAGCCAGTGGTATAGGTTGTTTGAAATAACATTATTATATTTGCGTGGATTGAAGAATGCAAAATAAACTTTGGCGTGAAAGAAAACACTTTAGTTTCTAAATATAAATAGTAAATTGTACCATTAAACATTATAAGATTAAGGCTATGTGTTGTTCACATATGTAATTGGTTAGTCAAAGATACTATATCATAGGGTTCCGGCAAAAAAGAGACATTTTTGCCATCGTTTTGTCCGGATACATATACAAAACATTGGTCTCGTCGATAAACGGTAATAAATTCCCCAAAATTTAGAATGGTAATCGTAGTGTTTTATTCTGTTGATATAAGTGCTTGAGTAGCAAATTACACGCCTCCTCGCATTATGATTAAAGCAGTAGCAAATTACACGCCCCTTGCACCATTCTTCAAGCAGTAGCAAATTACACGTCCCCTATCACCATGGCTCAAGCAGTAGCAAATTACACGTCCCCTATCACAATGGCTCAAGCAGTAGCAAATTACACGTCCCCTATTACCATGGCTCAAGCAGTAGCAAATTACACGTCCCCTAGCACCATGGCTCAAGCAGTAGCAAATTACACGTCCCCTACCATCATGACGCAAGGAGTAGCAAATTACACGTCCCCTAGCACCACGGCTCAAGCAGTAGCAAATTACACGTCCCCCTGCCATTATGACGCAAGCAGTAGCAAATTACACGTCCCCTAGCACCATTGCTTAAGCAGAAGCAAATTAGACGTCACCGAGCACCATGACTCAAGCAGTAGCAAACTACATATCCCGTATCACCATGGCTCAAGCAGTAGCAAATTACACGCCCCCTAGCACCATGGCTCAAGCAGTAGCAAATTACACGTCCCCTATGACCATGGCTCAAGCAGTAACAAGTTGCACGTCCCTTAGTAACACGGCTCATTCAGTAGCAAATTACACGTCCCCTAGTACCATGGCTCAAGCAGTAGCAAAGTACACCCACCACCACCCCCACCCCCAGCATCATGACGCAAGCAGTAGCAAATTACACGCCCCCTACCACCATTGCTTAAGCAGTAGCAAATTGCACATCCCCTAGTAAAAGGGCTCAAGCAGTAGCAAATTACACGCCCCCCTATCACCATGGCTCAAGCAGTAGCAAATTGCACATCCCCTAGTAACACGGCTCAAACAGTAACAAATTACACGCCCCCTATCACCGGGGCTCAAGCAGTAGCAAATTACATATCCCCTATCTTCATGGCTCAAACAATAGCAAATTACACGTCCACTATCACCATGGCTCAAGCAGTAGCAAATTACAAGTCCCCATGGCTCAAGCAGTAGCAAATTACCCGTCCCCTAGCGCCATGGCTCAAGCAGTAGCAAATTACACGTCCCCTAGCACCATGGCTTAAGCAGTAGCAAATTACTCGTCCCCTACCACCATGGCTCAAGCATTAGCAAATTACACATCCCCTAGTAGCATGTACAATATATTGTAATCACATTGTTGTTATCCTGATGTCTGTCTGACGGACTCACAGCTACAACATCTACACAATTCTGCGCATGGCATATCCCCCAGACCAATGTCCAGATTTATCAAGAAGTATTGTTTGTGATCTTGGGGCACCTTTAACCAAAAATCTTATTTAATATACGGGGCCACGAAGTTATTATGCGAGAAAATCTGTCTGCATCCGTTTGAGTTTTTTTTTACTGTGCCATTTAAGTTGCATTTTATGGATAAACTGTTGCATTTATTTAGATCCTATGTATTTTATGACGATTTTATTTAACGTCACAAGTTATTACTGCAAACAATTGTGTGGCAAGGATATACCATTAAACACCTGTAATTTATGTTTCTTAAATTTTTACAATAAAGAAAGTTCTCTCAAATATCAGATTAGTGTAATAAAACCTTTATATTTAATTAATAAAATATGTGAGCTATATTTAAAGAGGCTTTATCAGAGATTTTCGGCAAAAGTTGATAAACCCAAATCCAATCGATTTTTGGATGGTTTTAATAAAGATGTATTATTTCATGATCTCCCAAATATCACAAAACACCTGTCACAAAATATCAACCACTTCTGTGCAGGTGTCTTTGTCCAGTATAACCGTTTAAATCCGGTAACAAAACGTCACAGAGACTAAGCTCATCGCCGAGATTCACATGCCTATTTTCTCTCTATTTTCAGGGACGTATGACGCTGTGACTTGTAGCGCGGCCTTTGTGCACGGACACCTTCCAGCAGAGGCTATCATTGAACTCCTTCGTCTTATTAAAACCGGTAATGTCTAACAACCAACCAAGCTAGGCAAACTATCCTATCTAAGCTGAAACCCACGAACTATATTTTTTGTTACAACTTACTCCGCATGAAGAAGTCTGGTTGTGCTAGACTAATCCTTTTAACATTTTACATGGTGTTTGAGTCATATTAAGATAGGGAGACTCCGTGTCCGTGGTGGTTAGCGTGCCAGCGAGGAGCAATGACCGAGGAGTCTCCGTGGCCGTGGTAGTTAGCGTGCCAGCGCGGAGCAATGGCCTAGGAGCCTTCGTGCGCATGGTGCTGAGCGCGCCACTACGGTGTAATGACCCGGGAGCCTCCTTGCCCAAGGTGGTTAGCGTGCCAGCGCGGCACAATGACCCAGGAGTTTCTCACCAATGCAGTCCAATGGGCACTGCCCGGTTTACTCCCACCATGATGCTGGTCGCCTTGGTATACGTGAAATACTTTTTTGGTAGGGCGTAATAAAGTCATACATGTAGGCATGCCCAAGATTGCTAGAAAAGGATTCATGAGATGTTTAATTCATTACATATTTCATTGTTTTCATAAATTAGCTCAGGAAGTATATGCAAGTTTACTAGATACATGTAGTTCGTGAGTTTGCGAGTTTGAAAATACATAAATACTTTGACATCGGCATATGGCTGCTAAGTAAACGTTAAATGTGTGCACAAATAGATGTCGTGTGCCGTTTTTTGGACATCGATGTTCACTTGATATGTAAACCTTGGTGACCAGAACAGAATTTCTAAGGTATTCAACAACAACAATATTTATTCCTCCATGCCTTCGCCGTGAGTTCAAGCCCAGCTACATGGAAAGGTCTGTGGGCTTAACGGGGCTCTGCCAAGTTTCCTCTCACCATAATGTAGAATAAAGCTGGCTGTTGTATAAGTGAAATATTTATACGTATAATGAAACTGCAATGATTAGAGGCAAATATAAACTTCTATGATACACGCAGTTGTTACAGAATAGCACATTATCCTGGGCTGTAGATTTCCATGGTGGGACACCAGTGGCTTGTACATGTGTATGTATACTGAACAATGCGATAAGGGGGTACTATGGTCACCAGTTTTGAGTAGGACTTGTGAGCTATCTGGATTAACGTGGATATATGATTGGTCATTTCCAAGACCCGTATATTTGGTGAGAACATGGCCTAGCTTTCAGCTTGGCGTCCAGTAGGGCGACAGAACTATGCAAATAAACCAGGCCTATGGGCGCCCTGTCACAAGCAGGCATCTACATTGTTCGTGTCAAACCATTAGGGTTTTATGTCACCCATTGCAATGTACGAGTTATAGACACATTGTCGTGTGTTTATGTTGTTATACATAATGGATATAGTTTATGCTGTTCAGCATAAAGGAAGTGTTCAGCTTATGCTATTACAACATCTAGGTGTTCAGCTTATGCTGATACTACGTGTAGGTGTTCAACTTTGTTCCAACAACGTGTAGGTATTCAGCTTATGCTGTTACAACGTGCAGGTGTTCAACTTTTGGTGTTGCCATGTGTAGGTTTCAGCTTATCCTGTTACAGCGGGTGGATGTTCACCTTATGCTGTTACAGCGGGTGGGTGGTCAGCTTATACTGTTACAGCGGGTGGGTGTTCAGCTTATGCTGTTACAGCGGGTCGGTGTTCAGCTTATGATGTTGCAACAGGTGGCTGTTGAGCCTATGACTTTACAGCGGATGGGTGGTCAGCTTATGATGCTACAATAGATGGGTGTTCACCTTATACTGTTGCAACAGGTTGGTGTTAAGCTTATGCTGTTACAGCAGGTGCGTGTTCAGCTTATACTGTTACAGCGGATGAGTGGTCAGCTTATGATGCTACAATAGATGGGTGTTCACCTTATGATGTTACAGCGGGTGGGTGTTCAGCTTATGATGTTTCAGGAGGTGGGAGTTAAGCTTATGATGTTACAGCGGGTAGTTGCATCTGGGGCTCTTTTAGCGGGCCCTTGATTTTTCTAAAAGGTGCAATAACTCTAATGTATGCGAAAATGTTACGTGTGCCCTGTTCCGTAGCTTCAACAGGTTTCACAACGTTACGTTTGCCCTTTTCCACAACTTCACCTGGTTTCACAACGTTACGTTTACCCTGTTTCACAGCTTCCACCGGGTTTCACAACGTTACGTTTGCCCTTTTCCACAGCTTCACCGGGTTTCACAACGTTACGTTTGCCCTTTTCCACAACTTCACCTGGCTTCACAACGTTACGTTTACTCTGTTTCGCAGCTTCACCGGGTTTCACAACGTTGCATTTGCCCTTTTCCACAGCTTTAACGCATGTCACAATCTTTTGTCCTTTTCCACAGCTTTACCGTGTGTCACAATGTTACGTTTGCCCTTTTCCACAGTTTCACCGAGTTTCACAGTGTTATGTTTGCTCTTTTCCACGGCTTCGCCGGGTTTCACAGCTTCACCAGGTTTCACAATGTTACGTTTGCCCTTTTCAACAGCGTCAACAGGTTTCACAATGTTACATTTGCCCTTTTCCACAGCGTCACCAGGTTTCACAATGTTACGTTTGCCCTTTTCCACAGCTTCACCGGGTTTCACGATGTTACGCAGTTTTTTGTGACGGTTAGGTATAACGTTACGGGTTCACCGAAATGCTATAAAGGAAATGTTAATCCAAACATTTCTTATTATCTAGATAACAGGCAAATACTAATTCGGAAAACCCTAAAGATTCTAAATATTTCTTAAATTAATCCGTCATATTTGGCATATTTTATCGGCAGGGGGATTCATTGCCATGGTCGGGAACGCGGAATATTGGGAAGCTATTCCAGAGTACCGAGAAAAGATGGCGGGGGTTATCCAAAAACTGGAATCAGAGAAAAAGTTGAAAGTGATCAAAAAGGAGATCAAGGAAGGGTTTATTGGGCAAAAATACCAAGCCATAGAACTTGTCCTACAGAAGCTTTAAACAACCCAAAAATAAGCAAGTTGAAACTGATGTGAATTTTTCTCAGCTGTTACGATCATAGCCAAAACCTAGCAATCTCAACACAAGCTGTGTCACAAAGGCGAGACTTTTTGGAAGTTTCCATCAATATTTTAAAATTATTTCTGAATCACTTTTTACCTGTACATGTAGTTCATTTACTGAAACGAATTTGTTCAAAACTTCCTCACGCGCAGCCCCTCACAGCACTGCTGTGTACTTAACCATTTTCTACATGTGCATGGAGCCACGGCTGTTTGCTTTTTGTGGTTCATTAATGTGGTTCCCTATTGTCTGTATAGTACACCAATAAGAGACCTTGTTGACATACACGCGCGTGTATGAACCAGGCACTGCAAATTGCCTTGTCGTCTAGTGTTCTCAAGATGAAATCCCTTGCCCAGATTTTTAGTGCTCGCGACGTTCTCGTTGGCGATAATATAGCGAAAATTGGTGCTAGCAACAAAATGGTTGACGTTAGTAATGGACCGCAAGTTTGCACCAATAATTTACTGATTGACGACAAAAATAAATTGGTTAGTGATAGTAATATAGTGGTTGGAGATAATGATGTACCGGTTGGAGGTAATAATATACTGGTTGGAGATAATAATGCTCTGGCTGGAGATAATAATGTACAGGCTGGAGACAAAAATACATACTGGCTTGAGATAACAATGTACTGGTTGGAGATAATAATGTACTGGTTGGAGATAATAATGTACGTGTGGCGGGGGGGGGGGGACCATAATGCACTGATTCACGGCAATAATGCATGCATTGATTATCACTGACGATAACAATGTACTGAATGTCTCATTGCTGGTGATCTCAAAAATCCGTCTTCACGATAACTCTTTAATATCAAAATGGAGTAAATAATTCGGCATTACTAGTGACCTTAAGGCTTACGTATCCAAATATGAGACTACCGGTACCCCTTGTGTACTAGTGGATAACCAAACACACTAAAACATGGCAATGGTCGGGCTTATACGAGCTCAGATACTCTTTACCACCTTTGTGAACAGCCACGTACCGTTTAAAAATTTAAGATACTTTTTTAAAAAAAGCTGTTAAGTTTTAAGGCTGTTGCCTGCGTGCTGCGATTACAAAGTGTACTATTACCGCAGCAGATTTTTCTGTTAAATATATCACACGCATTCCAATAATTCAACACAAAATATTATATTAGACGAACAAGATAATGTGTTGAACATGACACATTATTATGTTATAATAACAATATATTCCACCATCACTCAGGCAACTGACTTTCTCTTAAAACTGACAGGTATCTTTTTAGTGTATAGTGTGTGTACTTGTGTTTAATAACACGAACGGAAAAGCTTCTCTGTAGGACAAGTTCTATTACTTACATGTCTAAGTATTTACATAGTCTCATAGGTAACAAAAATTACTCAGTTATATAATCATTTATATTGTTAAGTATCGTGCTGTTATAAAGCTCGGGTGACGATGTGGTCACAATAGATATCTGTTAATCCTATATTCTTGTAGATTATCTCCCCTTGTATGCACATAAACACTTGAATAAAGGGGAATGACCAGATGTGAACCTTCTATAACCAAGTATATTTCTACAAAGAGAAAAATTATGATCATGATTTGAGCGTCTATGCTATTAAAGCAGTATTGCGTATGTTCAGTATAGTATTAAACATTATTTTTAAGTCTTCCATTTATACAGGGAAAATTCCTCGTACAAAACATATCGTGTCCAAATTGTTAACATGCTCCTTTTTCCAATTATGAGGTTTCATCTTTCAAATGATGTTTTACTCTACAAGGGAATATGTATTACATGCCAGTAGAGACGTTATGCACGCTAATATTTAACTTTGTCTCTTGGTGTCGAATCGCCATGTAGCGGGACGTTGTACAGCATGCAATGTTTTAAGATTCAAATACTTAAGACTCCATAAAATGACATTATACACATTTTGATTATGATTGTCAATTTTGCTAGGTGTTAATAAAAGAGTTTAATCTCTAAACTCAAAAATAAAAGTTATAACACAGAACTGTAGGCTACACGATGCGAGTCATTTTTTCATACGTTTGTACAGGTGGCAAGAAGTTGTGTAATGAAAGATTAGTGGACGTTTTAAAAACGCCTGTGGCTCAGTTGGTTCACGAAATGACCCAGGAACCTCACACCAACGCGGTAGCTGTGAGATCAAGTGCAGCTCATGCTGGCATCCTCTCCGGCCGTACGTGGGAAGGTCTTCCAGCAACCTGCGGATGGTCGTTGGTTTCCCCCGGGCCCTGCCAGGTTTTCTCCACCATAATGCCCTCCGCCGTAGTGTAAGAGAAATATTCTTGAGTACGGCGAAAAACACCAATCAAATAAATAAATGAATAAAACGCCTGAGTGCAAATATAACATACAGGCTAGAGTATTCGTAAGACTGAAGTCACCCTCACCCATTTTGTTTAACAGTCCACAAAAGACCTAAGACCCGCGCGATGGACTACACTAATACTAGGAAGTCGTTTAGAAATCACTAGCGTGGTTTGCATTCAGGTGTTATCTCCCCTTTTCCTAATATGCGGACCCGGTAATTTAATATTTATTTATTTATATGACTGGTGTTTTACGAAGTAGCGAAGAATATTTCACCTATACGATGGCGGCCAACATAATGCTGGGAAGAAACCGGACAGAGCCTGGGTGAAACCCACGACCATCGGCAGGCTGCCGGAAGACCCGTAATGTAATAAACAACTGTAGGTTAATAATTATCACACCATGGCTAATGTTCTCCAGGGTGTTGTTTTCTCGCAAAGGCCAAGGCGACGTATGCAGTCAGTATGCGACGTCATGGTGATTAGGCTGGCGTAACGTTGCGACCCCTTTGAGAAACAGCCATCAGGACCATCAGGGCCTCGAATTAAGTACATGAAATAAAAGTGGGGACGTCCGTCTTTCGTGTAGTATGTGGTACTTAATCATAAAACACTTAGCATGTAGTAGAACCTGCACAATCACTGCCTGGTTATATACAGTAGAGCTGGCTTCCTCTCCGGACGTACGTGGGAAGGCCTGTCAGCAACCTGCGGATGGTCGTGGGATTCCCCCGGGCTCTGCCCCGTTTCCACCCACCATAATGCTGGCCGCCGTCGTATAATTGAAATATTCTTGAGTACGGCGTAAAACACCAATCAAATAAATAAATAAATAAATATACAGTAGTATACGACGCGTTCTAACAGAGATGTGAACCTTTTTGTGAGGACGGCTAATTTCACGTTCAGGTGATGTGTTCATTTCCAGCTTTTAAAGACTGCAGCTGTTGTTTAGGTGACAGGTGATAACGGCCATTTTCTCTGAGCTCTCACAGGTGGCCTCACAGCGTCAGTTCGAATGAAATTTATTTATTTATTTGATTGGAGTTTTACGCCGTTCTCCAGAATGTTTCATTTATATTTCAGGGTTCTCGGTAATGAAAAAGAAAAATATAAAGGACAGATAATCAAACGACTAAAAATATTTTTAAAGCTAAATGTTTTATTGATTGTAACAGGCCTAATGTGTAATAAATCTGGCTCAATAATATAGAATGTACCATGAAGAAAACAACGCCATCGAGTTTTTCTCCAATCTTTGCGAGAATGCACAGTGGTTTAAGTGCTATGGATTATAACACCGTCGAAGACGTGGCACACAGGCCCCATAAGTCTAACATTATAAAAAACACACCCGTCGTCAGTCGCAAAGCTGACTTCTGCCGAACCGCCACTACAGGAAATGACATCACTGAACGTTCCGTGCGCTGTAGTTCCGTGTCGTCTTTTATGAAGAACTAGGGCAACAGCTGTGATGCCGGTGCCGCAGGCTAGCGTCTCATTCTCCACGCCGCGCTCGTAAGTCCGCACAAACCCCCCAGCGTCTGTCTCCTGCACAAAGTTCACGTTACAGCCTTTGGCTCTGTACAGCTTCCCCCAAGCTATTTCTCTCCCCAATTGCCTGACATCACACTGTTTTACGTTGGTGACGAAACGAACGTGGTGCGGTGAACCAGTGTTCACAAAGTAATCCCCATTTTCGTACTCTTTTATGCCGGTAACGTCATTCATTTCAAGTTCTATGTAATTGTCACAACGACAGCGGCGTCCCTTATGAACGCCGTCGAACGCCTCGAAAACTAGACACCCGTCAATCAAAGGAACCCCTTTCCTAATTGCGAACTCCACAAAACAACGTCCCCCGTTACCACAAAATGACCCCTCCTCTCCATCTGCATTGAAATAAACCAGCCTCACCTCGCAGCCAGCTGTTGCTGAGCAACTTTGCTTCATTTCCAAAATTCCGTCCGCACCTATTCCAGTTTTTCGACAGCAAAACGCTCTGCGCATGTAAGGTGACCTCATGACGTCGTCATAGCAACCGTTTCGATTGTCGACGATGATAAAATCGTTGCCGAGTCCATGGTATTTGGCAAATTCTACTTTCATGGTAAACTTTACAGTGAAAGGGATACAACCGACATGCCGGAAGTCAAAATCTGTGTCCAATATTGCCCAAACTTTCAACAAAGTTTTCCAGATTTGTCCTTCCAGTGCACACAACATGTACTAGGATGTATAACACCGAAGTCATGCTTTCAGTGTAGATAGCTAGTCCTCCCAGTGCAGACAATATGTACTAGGATGTATAACACCGAAGTCATGTTCAGGGGGCTTTCAGTGTAGACAACGTCATCCCAGTGTACACGGCATGTACGAGGACATATTACACCGAAGTCACGTTCCGGGGCTTCCAGAGTAGTCAGCTAGTCCTCCCAGTGTACACAGCTTGTTCAAGGACGGATTATACCGAAGTCATGTTCAAATGAATGTACTTTATCAATGTTTTATGTTGAGTGTATGCTTACTTCTAGCTATTGGCTCTGTACTCCTCTCCTTAAAACTCAACGCCCTACTTAGCACGGCACGATAACCTCAGTAACTTTGCCCTATATATAGGATTGTACCAGACGTATGTCTAACTAAAAATGTATATGTACTGGATAAGCAAAGGATATCAGCACGTTACGCGGTTGTATCCCTTTTCCATGTAGGCATACAGCTGTACATGTACTTCCGTCCCATCGTGGTATAATGGCATGATCGATAACAAGGACATTAAACTTGTCAAAACAATGAAAAGTAGTTTTACACTGGCGTGTTTAGTCGTGAATGTCGGCAATAATTTTGTTTTTTGTCATTATCTGTAACAGAGAGCATAACTATTTGTCTGGAAACGAGGAAGATGAAACAGACCGTTGGAGATCCCTGTCGTGGTAAAGTGTCAGTGCAAAAATGCCCTCATCAATCAATCAGATTATTGAACTGATATGCATCAAGCGCCGTGTTGAGAATGTTTTTCTCCGGCCATACATGGGAAGGTCTGCAGCAACCTGCGGATGGTCGTGGATCTCCCTGTCATCTCCCTGGTTTTCTCCCACCATAATAGGCCTACTGGCTGCTGTCGTTCAAGTGAAATATTCTTGAGTACAGTGTAAACCACCAATCAAATAAATAAATAAAAATTTTACTGATATGACGACTGTTGTATTTATGATTGGAAGAAGCCAAAATGTTAGGAAAAAACACAAACTTTTGGGGAGAAAACCTCGAACTTTGCCTGACGGAACTGATCCTGTATGCCAGACTGGTGGAATGAATAAATAAATGAATTGTGCAGGCATATCGTGGCGAGAACAGGTTTAAAAACAGGAGCCAGTGAATGGTGTGTGACACAATGTAGCCATACTGGTGAAAGTCAAGTGATAAGGAACAAACTTCATGATAGAGCACATAAAAAAACCGTGCAACCTTTCTTGATCTTCAGTTCGCGAAAACAACTGAAATCAAATTAGGCAATATAAATGTCGGAGACAACCCTGAAAAGATTAAGGGGTATTACCCCTGAACGAGAATGAGAGATTTATTTCCTTATTTGATTGGTGTTTTACGCCGTACTCAAAAATATTTCACTTACACGACGGCCAGCATTATTGTGGGAGGAAACCTGGCAGAGCCCGGAGGAAACCCACAACCATTCGCAGGTCACTGAAGGCCTACCCACGTACAGCCGGAGAGGAAGCCAGCTTGAGCTGGACTTGATCTCACAGCGACCGCATTGATACTAGGCTCCTGTGTCATTACGCTGCGCTAGCGCGCTAACCAACTGAGCCACTGATATTTAAAGACACGCATCTTGTACCCAAATCCACCCCTCTCCCCAACAGTATGTTTATTTATTCATTTGAGTGGTGTTTTATGTCGTGCTGAAGAATATTTCACTTACATAACGGCGACCAGCATTATGGTGAGAGGAAACCGAGCAGAACCTGGGTGAAATCTACGATCATCCGCAGGTTAGTGCCTCACAGTGTGAGAAAGACTAACTTTGTTCAGTATTTTCACCTGCTATACATTGTTATTGTTCTGTACTCAATCTTCTTCCACCATGCCATTATAACTTGGATTGCCCAGTATCATGTATACGGAACAAAATGCAAATCAAGTCATAATTCTTACAATTACATCGAAAATGTTTTTATTTGGCGTAGTGTCTGACTAATGTCAAAAACGATATAGAAACGAATGAAGCAAATCTGAAAATGGTAAACAAGACATAAAGAAAAACGATGTGATTACAACGCGGATTGAATCTCCAAAAGGGTTTTTAATGTGCTTTTGATAACTCAAGTTCAGCAAAATTTTGGGCACAATAGCGTTCTTTCACCTGCAGCGTTGTGCTTTCAGGATACACAAACACACACACACACACGAGCATGATAAAGCTCACGTGCAACAGTGTCCTCCTCCTTACAGAATACACACACACAAGAACACGATGAAGGCTCACGTACATCAGTGTTCTCCTCCTTACAGAATACACCCACACAGGAACATGATGAAGGCTCACATACATCAGTGTTCTCCCCCTTACAGAATACACACACACAGGAACATGATGAAGGCTCACATACATCAGTGTTCTCCTCTTTACAGAATACACCCACACAGGAACATGATGAAGGCTCACATACATCAGTGTTCTCCTCCTTACAGAATACACACACACAGGAACATGATGAAGGCTCACATACATCAGTGTTCTCCTCCTTACAGAATACACCCACACAGGAACATGATGAAGGCTCACATACATCAGTGTTCTCCTCTTTACAGAATACACCAACACAGGAACATGATGAAGGCTCACATACATCAGTGTTATCCTCCTTACAGAATACACACACACAGGAACATGATGAAGGCTCACATACATCAGTGTTCTCCTCCTTACAGAATACACATACATGAACATGATAAAGGCTCACATACATCAGTGTTCCCCTCGTTACACAATACACCCACACAGGAACATGATAAAGGCTCTCGTACATCAATGTTTTCCTCCTTGCAGAATACACATACACACGAACATGATGAAGGCTCACATACATCAGTGTTCTCCTCCTTACAGAATACACACACACAGGAACATGATGAAGGTTCACATACATCAGTGTTCTGCTCCTTACAGAATACACACACACGGACATGATAAAGGCTCACATACATCAGTGTTCTCCTCCTTACAGAATACACACACAGGAACATGATGAAGGCTCACGTACATCAGTGTTCTCCTCCTTACAGAATACACACACACACACGGACATGATAAAGGCTAACATACATGAGTGTTCTCCTCCTTACAGAATACACACACACAGGAACATGATGAAGGCTCACATACATCAGTGTTCTCCTCTTTACAGAATACACCCACACACAAACATAATGAAGGCTCACGTACATCGGTGTTCTCCTCTTTACAGAATACACACACACGAACATGACGAATGCTCACATGCATAAATGTTTTCCCTTTGTATGAGATGTATTTTTAACAGCAAGATTGTGTTTATTGACAGAGCAAGGCCGATAAAGGCATGGACGCAATTCGACCCACCAGTTAATACTATTGGAGGCATCAACATTACAGTGTTGATGTAAAATAGTTCTGCTTTCCGACAAGTCTCTAAATGAAGAACAGGAGGTTTGTGGCGCTGTGGATTCCTTATGACATCTGGATATTCCCGTAGGCTGTGGATATTAGTTCTGTAAAATAATACACACAAATATTGATGGGCCTTTACATACATTTTGTTAATTCATTTGGGCGGAGTAAATCAGAAGCGGGGCGTAGATCAAAATTGCGACTGGAAGCAACTAGGTTTATTGGCGAGCGGAAGCAACGAAGAACAGCTGGGAGCATACGATTGGACGCTGGATTGAATAGATCAACGCGCGCTTGAAACCACCGACAACTACTGATTCAGCAGTTGCTCGGCGTGGAAAGAGTTCTACTTGTCCGTGGCTCGTTTACTTTTCTGTAACTCGAAACGTCCGGTTGCACGCAGTTCCGTCGATCTACGCGTGCTTCCGTCCTTTTTGTCACAGTTGCTCTGCTGCAGCACGTGTTGCACCACATGCGATGGTGGGAGGAAACCAGGCAGAACCCGGGGGAAACCCACGCCAAACACCTAGGATAAATCAAAGTCGAAAAAGTAAACTAAACCCAGAGTAAACCAAAGTATCCAGAGTAAACCAAAGTATCCAGAGTAAACCAAAGTACCCAGGGTAAACCCAAACAGCCCATAGTAAACGAAAGCACCCAGAGTATATCATACAGCCAAGTGTAAATCAAAGTGCACAGATTAAACCAATGTGCCCAGAGTAAACCAAAGTAGCCTGAGTAAACCAAAGATTCCAGAGTAACCTAAAGTGCACAGAATAAACCACAGTGTTCCGGGTAAATTAAGGTGTCCGTAAGCCAAAAGGCAAGAAAAAGAAGCACTTCCCTTCGCCAAGTACCAGAAAAGTACCTCGTGATTTCAGGCCACAGTTCAAAGACCCAGTGTTGGAATCGAACATACGACGTCACTGATTAAAGGCCGTTCGTTGGTGAGAATGCTTTTACCAGAGAAACCATGTCAAAAACAAAATGAGCACAACCCCGATATGGAATCGAACATACGACGTCACTGATCAAAGGCCGTTCGTCGGTGACGAGAATGCTTTTACCAGAGAAACCATGGCAAAAACAAAATGTCACAAAGGAAATGAACACTGCCCAGATCCGGAATAAACTCTTACCTGCAACATGCATACAACCCAGGCAAGCTAATTGCTGTGCTAATACTTTCACTTCCGCTCGGACATTCACCAGTGACTGCCATCGTTCCAGAGCCTTTCTGCAAACATCACGCTGATCGAGAGACAGGAAGTCCAGTTCTGCCAGGTCATCCTTCGACAAACCGAGCCTGGCAGCGAGGCTCCGCCATTGGTTCACCACCGACGGGCTTCGACAGACAAGAACGATAGCTTTCTTCAAGTTATACTCTGAAAGAAAATACCCACGTCAGTATTGCCGTAATATTGCTGACTAGACATGAAACTGTGACCTCAAATTCTGTGAGTCTTTTTAATAAAAAATGTTGTGTTATCATGGCTCTGTATGCGCTTTTAAATTAGTGTTCTAACATATTAGTTCTAAGCTTACAGAAGTACGGCAGCCAAACACTGGATATTTTCCATTCAGCTTCCCGATTAAGGCTAAATGTCATCTGACTGCATTAATACCTGTTGCTACTTTAATGGCGATATCTTTCTTCTGTCGATCCCGTTCGCGGATTGTCGCTGCCAAGTCAGGACGTCCACTTCGTGTCAAGGCGTCACATAAAACACGAGCCTAGGACAAAAAACCCACGTCACAGTAATAAACACTTAGTTAGTATCGCTTTATAACGTTTGTCGTACCAACACCACCATAAGTCATTTGGAATATCCAGTCCTGAGCAGTAAAGCATTAGTACTGGATTGTTCAGAATCTAAAGCCAGGGCGATTACTCCGCGCACTGGATTAGCCACATGCATTATACCCAAAAATCTGGGCTAACTTAAAGCTGTGCTTCTGTCACCATTTAGTATTATCGAATTCGGAAACGGGTCGTGGTCTGGTGGTTACAGGTACTGGCCTTTCCAGTGCAAGAACACAGGGAGCTGGGGTTCAAATCCCACGTTGGGCATCAAAAGTATGGATCCTCCCGCTCCCACTATTAAAACCGGCGATGCTCGTCTGTCCGTTTGTTCAAACAGTTTTGAAGGCCAAATGACCTTCACCAAAATGGAGGCATTTGTGTACTTCACACTTGGAAAGTTGATCAATAACTTGACAAAAGTCGGTGGTTTACCCTGTAAAGTCTAGTTCGACCACCCATAAACCTGACCACCATCATGTAAGTGATTACTGTATGACACTAAATAACAGCCAAATCAGCAAAAAAATATCAGCGTTTATTGTAATCTCCAAACAAATCAACCCTTGTAGTACTTCGCTATTCACCTTATCATGAGAAACAGGAATCCTCTTCAACCAGGCATAGAGAACCTCCAGGGCGATCTGACCTGGCTGCTTCCCCTTAGTGTTCCTTACGATAGACTGTATCCGTGCATGCGGGATGCGAAGATTTCGAGCTAACTGTATCCACTCGTCTGATACCTGCAGCGCCACCTCACGGAGAGTCTCAAAACTAACTCCTCCTGAAAGAAATAGAAAGCTAAACATAGCTACTGACGGCCCCAGATGTAGAATGTGTTCATCGTGTTTTCCTAAATATTCGTCCCAACATTTTCTTTTTCATTTTCGTTCTCAGTTTCGAGATAAAGGCATCGCTCAAGCTTCGTTTTTAAACGTTAATCCATTTACTAACCTACCATTGCAAAATAAATCCGTGTAAAGGCGACAATTTCAACATATTCCAATCAGGAGTCTATTCCCTATGCAATTATTCTAGCTCATTAAAAGACCATTAGCACAATACAACTCTGTGACCAAGAGTTAATTTCTTCAGTTTGTAAGCCATAATTTTATCATTCATGGCCTTAAAATCAAACGTATGACACATGACTTGTCAGGGCCACTTACCGCACAGTTTCATATTCAGTGGGGCTCTTACTAAAGGCTGCACAGGTATCACTTCCGGTTTAGGAAGTCTGACACATATCTCCGTTAGAACTGAGGGTTTGGCATCTTTGCGTCTCTGGGTGTTGTCTTTGTCCTTGACCTTGGCCTCCGAACGTGAGGTGGCCATTATTCGCAGGGGATCTAGTACCTGTAGGAAACCGCAGTGGTGTGAGAGCGACCTCTGACAGAATCTGTCTAACACTTCCACCTCAAAGCTGAAAGAGACGGGCTCCACGGCGTAATTCATATACCTGATAACAAAGCCATTAGATTTATGTTTCGTATTAAAAGCGGTTCAAAGAAATCTTATCTAATAATGTTTACAACTGACGCCAATTTTCATTTTAACATCAGCTCTTCACGCAGTCTTTGGCCAATGGGGAAAAGAAACTCAGATACCCACAGGTTCGTCGAAACATGCACGGGTTGCGTACTCAGGTCCCAAAAGGTTCGTCAAAACATGCACATTGTAGCGTACTCAGGTACAAACAAGGTCGTCAAAATATGCACCAGTGTACCGTACTCAGGTATCAACAGGGTCGTCAAAACATGCACCAGTGTACCGTACACAGGTACCAACAGGTTCGTCAAAACATGCACCAGTGTAGCGCACTCAGGTACCAAAGGTTCGTCAAAACATGCACAAGTGTAGCGCACTCAGGTACCAACAGGTACGTTAAGTCATCCACCTATGTGGCCTACTCAGGTATCAGCAGGTTCCTTAAAACCTGCATCCATGTAACGTATTCCAAAGGTGATACGCACGCATTTGTTCACAACAAAAACGACAAGTGAATTGAGTATGTCGTTAAAGGAGAAGAATATTTAAATATTAAACAAATACCATTGAAAAGAGTATGCATTTCCTCGCAGGTTCATGCCATAAAAATTCTAATATATCCCTCAAGTTGATAAATTATAAAAAAAGTCAGCGCCAAAATCCTCTGTGGGCGACTCTAGAAGACTTCTAGAAGACTTCAGGACTAGTTCATATGCAAAAGCATATGAACTAGTCCTGAAGTCTTCTGTGTTAAGAGGAGAATTGCCGACGGAAACCGCCAAAGTTCAGTTCGTACATTTCCGGTAGAATTCTTCTTCCCAGATGGTACGCCAACAGTATAGTTCGTTTTCCGCTTGAAACCGGAAAGTTGGACGCCGGTTCCGAGTTTACACGAACAAGAAGGCAGTTTTAACGACTGTCATTGGCTGAGAGACAACTCAGCGATTTATGCCAGCTTTGCCGGTTTCTGACTTTACGTGTATGGCGAGGAAAAATCGCAACACTATGCAGCAGGCACCACCAGATAGAAAAAATGTGTTCTTTTCAGCCTATAGTGTCATTGTTTCTTCTCCTTTAAACATAGTATCATAAGCGCGAATCAACAAGGTTATTCCACACTTGCTTACCAGGTTTTGCACCTCACATATTTAGTTGGTTACAAAAGTGTTTTACTACGATGTTCAGTCAACACAGACTGTCTCGAGCTAATGCGAACAGATCTCAGACCTATAACAAGACGGATATGAAAATAAATATGATAGCATAAAATAACTGACTAAATACTTGAACCGAGTACTCCCTGTTCACTGACAGACAAATATCGTCTGCTAGCTTTATTTGTGACGCTACCCAACTGGTGATGTATTTCCACCATCGCACTAAGCCAACTCGGTCAAAACAACTTTCAGCTCAGCCAATACAGCTTTCAACTCGGCTAGTACCACTTTCAACTCGGCCAGTACCGACTTTCAACTCGGCCAGTAAGACTTTTAACTCGGCCAGTGCGGCTTTCAACCTGGCCAGTACTGTTTTCAATTCGGACAGTAACCGACTTTCAACTGGCCCAGTACCACTCTCAACTCGGCCAGTACGACTTTCAAATTGGCAAGTACGACTTTCAACTCTGCCAGTACGACTTTCAACTCTGCCAGTACGACTTTCAACTCTGCAAGTACGACTTTCAACTCTGCAAGTACGACTTTCAACTCTGCCAGTATGACCATGTTAATACTGCCTTGCTCTGGCTGTATACATTGACTGTATTCAGGCAATGACATGCACAGATATGGATGGAAGCACTGTCAGGTGTACGATATCGATGGGAACACTGTGAGGTGTACGATATGGATGGGAACACTGTGAGGAGTACGATATAGATGGGAACACTGTGAGGTGTACGATATGGATGGGAACACTGTGAGGAGTACGATCTAGATGGGAACACTGTGAAGTGTACGACATGGATGGAAGCACTATGAGGAGTACGACATGGATGGGAACACGGTGAGGTGTACAATATGGATGGGAACATTGTGATGTGTACGATATGGATGGGAACATACCGAGGAGTACGACATGGATGGGAACACGGTGAGGTGTACGATATAGATGGGAACATACTGAGGAGTACGACATGGATGGGAACACTGTGAGGTGTACGATATAGATGGGAACACTGTGAAGAGTACAACATGGATGGGAACACTGTGAGGAGTACGATATGGATGGGAACACGGTGAGGTGTATGATATAGATGGGAACACTGTGAGGAGTACGATATAGATGGGAACATACTGAGGAGTACGAAATGGATGGGAACACTGTGAGGTGTACGATATGGATGGGAACACTGTGAAGAGTACAACATGGATGGGAACACTGTGAAGAGTACAACATGGATGGGAACACTGTGAGGTGTACGATATAGATGGGAACATACTGAGGACTACGACATGGATGGGAACACTGTGAAGAGTACAACATGGATGGGAACACTGTGAAGAGTACAACATGGATGGGAACACTGTGAGGTGTACGATATAGATGGGAACATACTGAGGAGTACGACATGGATGGGAACACTGTGAGGTGTACGATATGGATGGGAACACTGTGAGGTGTACGATATGGATGGGAACACGGTGAGGTGTACGATATGGATGGGAACACGGTGAGGTGTACGATATAGATGGGAACATACTGAGGAGTAGGACATGGATGGGAACTGTGTGAGGAGTACGATATGGATAGGAACAGTGTGAGGAGTACGATATGGATGGGAAAACTCTGAGGTGTACGAAATGAATGAGGACACTGTGAGGTGGATGATGTGGATGGGAACACTGTGAGGAGTACGATATGGATGGAAGTACTGTCAGGAGTACGATATGGAGGGAACACTGTGATGTGTATATGGATGGGCCCACTGTGAGGAGTACGATATGGATGGGAACATTGTGAGGTGTACCGTGTGGATGGGCACGCTGTAAGATGTACGATGAGAATGAGAACTTTGTGAGGTGTACAATGTTGATGGGAACACTATGAGGTGTACAATGTTGGTGGGAACACTATGAGGTGTACAATGTGGATGGGAACACTATGAGGTGTACAATGTTGGTGGGAACACTATGAGGTGTACAATGTTGGTGGGAACACTATGAGGTGTACAATGTGGATGGGAACATTGTGAGATCTACGATATCAATGGTAACACTGTTAAGTGTACAATACGGATGAGACCACGTTTGGACACAGGTTTTTATGCCCACTGAATGCCTGCTTACCTTGTTGGAAACATCCAGTTGGACTTGAGGTTTCCACGCAGACTTATGTCAAACGGTTGGCCCTCCCTCATCATAAACTCAGTCACAAACGTAAAGTCTATCTCCTCTTTTGGGGGTCTTCGTTTCCTCACTCCATGTTGTTTGGGGCAAAGAGAGACGCTAACCTTTCGGACGCATTTTGGATCCTGAAGAAGAGTCAGCTCCGCCACTTTTAGGGTTGTGTATTTTAAAAATGACGTCGCCTTTACGTCGATGTTTCTTCTGGACACTTCTTTGCCAACGCACAGAATGACAAATCTAAACAAAACGGGTCGTGCGAATAAAAGACTTCAATTAGAGAGTGGTTTTTAAGTTACAATTAAAGTTGAATTAGAACATTTCGTTCACATTTCCAGACCAGTAGAATTTATTTCCATATCATTTCGGTGTTAACAGAAGAAATTACATTTAAAGCTTTCAAATGAGAAACTTAATACACAAATGTTATATTTTATTGCTCTAACGAAGAACATGAATATTTGTTTATCGTGACGTGAGCTTTTCTTTTACAATCAACACCGCCTCCTCTCCCTCCCAACCTGCGCCTCCAGTGTGGGTTCTCTGTTATAAAACAAACACGACTTCCCCTTATAGGCCAGCAACATAGAGCTTTGCTCTCAGGCTTAAAACATAATGTTGTCCCCTAGTCATGCCTCAGCCCCGCCTGCCTTCTCCTCAGTTATATATATCAAGTGACGCTTTTGCAGTTCGGTAATGGAAGAGGCAAGCCAGCTGTGTGAGAGGTGCGTACATATTTAGCGTGCTTTCTTAAATTACATTAGCTGCATGAAACCAAGTCTACGTCACTGATTAGTGAGACTGTGCAGAGTGCTTACAATTCCTACATGATTTTAATGCATATACACTGACTACAATATTGCCTAGAGTTACCTCCCCTCATTCTCGAACCATTCGAATGTGACCAATCCAGGAGCTCCCGCTACGTTGAATACTCGGGTATAACGCACGAGTTTCCAATCGTCATTTCCCTTCTTTTGGAACAGCAGCAACTCAGCTTCATTAAACGGGTCTGGAAACAAAACAAGATATGATGAACTTGATTCCAGGCTTTACTTCCTAGCCTGTGAAACTGTAGGCAAACGAAAAAGTTTTGGACCAACGTCAGAATAAATAAAATCCACAACATGGTATGTAGAATATGTATCGGTCCTAACTGTGTCAAAATGTGTTATAATGTCAACCTTAAGATACAGACATCGGAATGTGTTATAATGTCAACCCTAGGATACAGACATCGGAATGTGTTATAATGTCAACCTTAGGATACAGACATCGGAATGTGTTATAATGTCAACCTTAGGATACAGACATTGGAATGTGTTATAATGTCAACCTTAGAATATAGACATCGGAATGTGTTATAATGTCAACGTTAGGATACAGACAACGGAATGTGTTTAATTCTGTTGTAAGTAAACAGTGCGTGTCTGTGGTACCTTGTACCCGGTTTGGGAGTGGGTGTGATGTGATACGAAAACGTAACTAGTTTGGGTATGGGTGTGATGTTGTACGAGAACGTGACTGCTATGGGCGTGGCTGTAATATGGTAAGAGTACATACATGGTTTGGGTGTGGGTGTTATGTGGTACGGGAACGTACCTGGTTTGGGTACGGGTGTGACTTGACACAACGGCGTACCTGGTTGGAGTATGGGTGTGATGTGGCACGAGGACGTACCTTTTTTGGGTATGGATATGATGTAGTATGGGGACGTACCTGGTTTGGGTGTGGATGTGACTTGACAGGATGACGTACCTGGTTCGGGTATGAGTGTGATGTGGTAGGGGGACGTACTTGGTTTGGTTATAGATTTGATGTGGCACAATGACGCACCGGGTTTGGGTATGAGTGTGATGAGGTACGGCGACGTACCTGGTTTGGGTTTGGGTGTGACTTGACACGACGACGTACCTGGTTTGGGTGTGGATGTGACTTGACACGAAGATGTACCAGGTTCGGGTATGAGTGTGATGTGGCACAATGACGTACCTGGTTTGTGCTGATGTGACTTGACACGACGACGTACCTGGTTTGGGTATGAGTGTGATATGGCAAAATGACGTACCTTGTTGGGGTATGGGTGTGATGTGGTACTGGGACGTACCTGGTTTGGATACGGGTGTGACTTGACACGACGACGTATCTGGTTGGGTATGGATGTGATGTGGTACAATGACGTACCTGGTTTGGGTATGGATGTGATGTGGTACAATGACGTACCTGGTTTGGGTGTGATATGGCAAAATAACGTACGAGGTTTGGCTATGAGTGTGATGTGGCACAATGACGTACCTTGTTGGGGTATGGGTGTGATGTGGCACAATGACGTACCTGGTTTGGGTATGGATGTGATGTGGTACAATGACGCACCTGGTTTGGGTGTGATATGGCAAAATAACGTACGAGGTTTGGCTATGAGTGTGATGTGGCACAATGACGTACCTTGTTGGGGTATGGATGTGATGTGATACTGGGACGTAACTGGTTTGTGTGTGGGTGTGATGTGGTACAATGACATACCTGGTTTGGGTGTGATATGGCAAAATAACGTACGAGGTTTGGCTATGAGTGTGATGTGGCACAATGACGTCCCTGGTTTGGGTATGGATGTGATGTGGTACAATGACGTACCTGGTTTGGGTGTGATATGGCAAAATAACGTACCAGGTTTGGGTATGAGTGTGATGTGGCACAATGACGTACCTTATTGGGGTATGGGTGTGATGTGGCACAATGAGATACCTGGTTGGGTATGGATGTGATGTGGTACAATGACGTACCTGGTTTGGGTATGGGTGTGACTTGACACGACGACGTACCTGGTTGGGTATGGGTGTGATGTGGTACAATGACGTACCTGGTTTGTGTGTGGGTGACTTGACACGACGACGTACGTTGTATGGGTGTGGATGTGACTTGGCACAATGACGTGCCTGGTTTGGGTATGGGTGTGATGTGGTACGGGGACGTACGTTTTTGGTTATGGATGTGACTTGACACGACGATGTAAGTTGTATGGGTATGGATGTGACTTGACACCACCACGTACCTGGTTTGTGTGTGGATGTGATGTGGCACAATGACATACCTGGTTTGGGTATGAGTGTGATGTGGCACGCGAACGTCCCTTTTTGGTTACGGATGTGACTTGACACGACAACGTACGTTGTATGGGTATGAATGTGACTTGACACGACGACGTACCTGGTTTGGGTGTGGATGTGACTTGAGACGACGACGTACCTGGTTTGGGTATGGGTGTGATGCGGTACGGGGACGTACCTGGTTTGGGTACAGGCCTGCCGCTGGCTCTCATCAGCCTCTTCAGCGGCATGGTCATGGGTACTGTCACCTTGACTGGATTGGTGATGTCCTCCGTGAAGCTCATGTCGATTAGAGGACTGGCGGCCTTGAAAGCACAGTTGTCCTCCTCTATAAGCCGGTACTCGTGGATTGCGCATGCGTCAGGAACAAACACCTGGAAAGTACCATTTAAGAGGTTTTTATATAGAATTTCACGAATTTCCTGGATATCGTCTACTGAGAAGTGTCAAACGTATACCGGTGTGACCCAATTCTGAGGCCAAAGGACTTATTGCAGGATCAAAATTTGTTTTGTTGCTGCTTTTTGTAATAGTGCGTATCTATATACGACCGTATTTGAGCCGCTGACTTATAGGCTTACTGGCCTAGCGTGATTGGAGTCTCGACGCTAACAGCGTTAATTGCGTAAATAACGAAGGTCCACTCCGATTTTCTTTGTTGTTGAATAAGTCTCGTGAAAATAAAAGACACCAACCTAAAGATTCCGCTGCCGTCATCTTGAGTGGCTACACGCATGTCTCGCTTCACAGTGGATGCCTTTATGGTTATAATAAATCTATTCTAAAGCGAGTAGAGACATATGGTGGCGGAGCAGTGGGTGCGCAACGCAGGTCTTTAGGTTGGTGTCTTTTATTCGCACAGACTTATTCGAAACTCGGCCTGGACCTTCCTTGAAATCAACACTTTTGCTAGGCCAGTCTAAGAAAAGCAATTGGTGTCTTTCAGGACTACAGCTGATATTGTGTATGTAGACTTTCCTCCAGGGTTCGTCACTTGCCCTGCGTCTGTTTTGACCGCGAAACCTCGCCCCCATTGTGCAATTGAAAAATTCTTGTGTATTGTGTTAAAAATTAAAATAGATAAATAAATAACTTATTCCATTGACCCGGGTTGGCCAAGTCATATAACTATACCCGCATGCTCATTCTGCAGTCTCCGTAACAGGTGTTTTCGGCGATATTCACCGATACTCTGGGATCCCCAGATGACGTCGCCACAGTACCCTTGGCGTCGAACTTGACCTTGTCCACTCTTGCACTGGCGACCACAGCCAAGGTGGACAGCCTGTCTGTCTCCACTTCCACATAGCGTAAAGTGTTCTCCTGAAATAGCATATAGTTACTGATGTAATACGAGAGCTTAGGCTGTGACGTTGTAAAATCGATCTAAAAGGATGACGTTATTATAACCCAACATGTAAAAAAAAAATCCTTGGATAAATATGTCAAAAAATTAGTCACCGACTTTGGGTAAATTGCACCGATGTGCTCGATCGTGTTTTGAAGGCAGACTCGAAGCTATTCTCGTTGCTGACCTAGTGTTTATGTGGTTCTTATGTCTTCACTGTTGTAGTGTAAACCAACCGTATCAACTTCTTTTTCACTTTTTACTACTTACACGTTACCCGTTCAAGGCCGTGTGCAAATGTATAAAATAAACGTTCTGTTATATTTAAACTAAAATGGAAATAATATATATATATATATATATATATATATATATATATATATATATATATATATATATATATATATATATGTATATATATATATATATATATATATATATATATATATATATATATATATATATATATATATATATATATATATATATATATATATATATATATATACCAGCTGTAGAAATATAGAATAACTGTAGAAATATAAATTGTCTGTAGAGACATAAAATAACTATATAAATATAAACTAGCTGTAGAAATACAGAATAACTGTAGAATTAGAAAATAATTGTAGAAATACATAAACTGGCTGTAGAAATACAGAATATCTGTACAAATACAGAATAACTGTAGAATTACAGAATACCTGTAGAAATATAAATTGTCTGTAGAGATATAAAATAACTATAAAAATATAAACTAGTTGTAGAAATATGGAATATCTGTAGAAATATGGACTAGCTGTAGAAATACAGAATAACTGTAGAAATATAAATTGTCTGTAGAGATATAAAATAACTATAAAAATATAAACTAGTTGTAGAAACATGGAATATCTGTAGAAATATGGACTAGCTGTAGAAATACAGAATAACTGTAGAAATATAGAATAACTTTAGAAATATAAAACAACTGTATATGATTTGAGGTGATTTAATTTTACTCTACTGTACCTCTAGATCGTTCAGAACAGCTTTGTGTTGTGTTCTCGGCTTCTTGTGCCATTCTCCGGTTTGAGTTAGCTCCCTTACTTCGATCTCCTGCCACTCTTCTACGAGGGAATCGCGATAAGGTAAAGCCACTAAATAACAGTTCTGCATTAAAATAAAAAATGACCATATTTTACGGTATTTCTCGCCTTTAACACTAGAACAAGTCGTTGATTTAAACATACGGTACACGGATTCTTCCTGTAGCCTACAATATGCTGTTTGTAACAATAAATATGAAGTCTCTGCAGTTTTAAAGGAACACAGAATCGACGTTGATTGGCTGAGGTAGGGTTTCCGGTGTTAAATCTTCCAGCTTTGGTCACGCCTGAGTAATTCTGCTTTACCAAAAAGTAAGCAGGACATAGCCTGAACTTGCCTGCCTCTCTCCCCAGCCAATCAGAAACGATTCTGTATCCATTTAAGGCGGAATAATATATCATTAACAACATAATAAGTTCCTTATTTGTATAATAATCGAACCAAGATCTAATGGAGAGAACATTGTTCATCTATAATCCTACTGTTTCTTCCTCGTGTATACACAGCATAATGGTATGTGTCCATGTGTGCTTGGGGTTTTACGTCAGGCTTGGGGACCTGCAGTGACGTCACATATCTTGAAGACCAGCAATGATGTCATGTAGACCTATCATGGAGGTTAGCAGTGACATCGCATATCTTGAAGGCTAGGTGTGACGTCACGTATATTTGACAGAAGCAGTGACGTCATGTATCACTCAAATTATAGGTCTAACCAATCCAGATTTCTGGGTAATGAAATGTCAAGATAATAAATAAACACATAACAATAATAAAAAGTCCACACTTTACTAAATGTTTTCAACGGAAGTTGCCCATCCACAACATGACCACTGAGATCGCGGGTTCGAAGCCTGCCCCGGCTGCCTTTACCTAGATTTTTAATAAGTAGGGTTATCAGCAGAGCTGTGGTTTCCCCTGTGGCGTGTCCAGTTCGTTCCGTTAAAAAAAACTGACATACCAGATAAATAAATGGAAAGGCAATAGAGACTAATTCACCTCCGATGACATTTGTTCAACTTCCTCAGCCGTAATCAGGACTACCCGACCAACAAGCGTTTCGAACTCTTCTGTCACAGAGGGCAAAAGCGTAGGATCGACAACTTCACATTTAAGCTGAGAGACGTTGACAAGGTGTGTGTCGACGTGGACGACACAGATGATGGGGTCATCTCCAAGACAGGCCCCTGTAGAACACCTAAATATGAAGAATAACAGATGTGGTCAGGACTGCAACGAGTTGAGGGATCACGTACAATTACAGTGTTTATAATATCTGTAAGAGCACAACTGTACTTCATTCAGCTCATTATCTCTTCACGCTCCACCAACTGCGTGACGCATACACTTAACAGTTTTGGTGATGTAATCAGGTGAATAAATACTCACAAAATATCCCTGATTGGTACAAAAATAAATAGGCAACAAGAAGGGCTTGTGTTATTATTAAAAATGTCTGTCAGTTTTTTGGCAAATACATGTATTATATTTCGCCTGTACTGACTGAACTATGACTTTGCTAAACCGCTAGATATATACGTAAGCACTTACACATAACGGGATTATTCACGTACACATAAATGGGTCATTTACTTATACAAAACGGGGTCATTTCACTTACACATAACGGGGTCATTCACTTACACAGCAGGTTATTCACTCACACATAGCGGGGTTATCCACTTACACATAATAGGGTCATTCCCTATATAAAACGGAGTCATTCACTTACACATAATCGGTTTTTCATTACACATAGCGGGGTCATTCACTTACACATAACGTTTTATTCACTTACACTTAACAGGGTCATTTACTTACACATAACAGAGTCATGCACTTATACATAATGGGGATCATTTCACTTACACATAACAGGGTCATTCACTTACACATAGCGGGGTCATTCTCTTACACATAACGTTTTATTCACTTACACTGAACAGGGTCATCCACTTACACATAACAGGGTCTTTTACTTGCACATAGCGGGGTCATTCACTTACACATAGCCGGGTCATTCATTTACACATAACGTTTTATTCACTTTCACTTAACAGGGTCATTTACTTACACATAACAAGGTCATTCACTTACACATAATGGGGGATCATTTCACCCACACATAACAGGGTCTTTCACTTACACATAGCGGGGTCATTTACTTACACATAACCTTTTATTCACTTGCACTTAACAAGGTCATCCACTTTCACTTACCGCTGTCATTCACTTGCACATAACGGGGTCATTCACTGACACTTAACTGGGTCATTCACTGACACATAACGCTGTCATTCACTTACACATAACGTTGCCATTCACTTACATACAACAGAGTCATTCACTTACACATAGTGGGGTCATACACTTACACATAATGGGGTCATACACTTACACATAACGGGGTCATTCACTTACACATAGCCGGGTCATTCACTTATACATGGCGGGTTATTCATTTACACATAGTAGGGTTATCCACTTACACATAATGGGGTCATTCACTTACACATTACGGGTTTTTTCACTTACACTTAACGGGATCGTTCACTTACACATACCGGGGTCATTCATTTATACATAACTGGGTTATACACTTACACCTAACGAGGCCATTCATTGACACATAGCGTTGCTATTCACTTACACACAACGGATTAACGCTTACACATGGCGGGGTCATTCACTTACACATAGCGGGGCCATTCGCAGAGGCGATCGACTGATTCCATAGACGGAATTGACCCACAATCGGAGTCCTCGTCTTCACATGAATCCTCCCCTTTGGATGAAGCGTCGCTGTTTTCCTCAGTTTGGCAAATATCTCCTGACAACTCATCGGTTACACATCCACACAGCCTGGTTCTACACTGATCGTCTGCCTGTACACTGGCAACGTTGTCTTCTGTCGGCGGGCAATACGTCCCATCTTGCACTTGCTCCATCAGTGTGATAACGTTGTGGGTACCCACATCAGCAGTTCCATGCTGGAGTGCCTCTACTTCCACGATCAACACAATTACTTCTGATACATCATCCAATATGCCTCGTACCACTGACAAAAGTGTCGACCAACTGTCATCTTTCGATGCCATGACTGCAGTGGAGGATTACATTGTTCAGCTTATATGGCTGGGAAATTTATGGCTTTTTGTGGTGATGTCAATTTTTTACCTGGATTTCCAACATTACTTGTAATAAAGCCTTGTGCTTTTTCAACATAAAAATAAATCTTACATAAAATTCGCACAAATTCAGTTAGAAATTCTAAAAGCATATTACAAATTAATGAAAAATTTCGAGTGAAGTTTAGAATGAAAAATAATAAATTACAGATTTCAGAGCGTATAAATTTATGAACAACAGCGATAACTTGCCTTCGTCTTGTACTAAAGTACCGTCCTCGTCTACACACAAACCGGTCGCCTTATGAGATTTTAAGTCCAACAATTGCTTTCGAATGTTGGGCAAATTGTCACTGACTTTCTGTGGATCTAACTTACATTCCTGCATCAACAGTGCGACCTCTTCAAACTTAGAGCGATACAGGTGAAACTTATCCATGTGCAGGAACCCTTCTGCAGATGCGCACCTGTTCACCTGGACTTTCAACTGGCCCATCAGGTGAACAATCGCTGTCAAGTGTTCTTTGACGGATAGAGTGTTGGAAGCAGCCGATTCTAATTTAGAGTGGAAACCATCTTCCTCTTTGTCAGGAGATGAGCTGATCCGATGGGTGCTACAGTCATCACCCCCGATATTGGATGTCTTCACTGGAGAATCATACTTCAGTGTGTCTTCCCTTCCAATGTTGCACCTGTTTGTCTTATTCCCCTCGCTATCCTCTCCGACAAATTCATCCGTGGGACTCCGTGTCGTATTCGCCATGTCTTCCCACGTTACCGACTTCCTACGACACGTCACGTCAGCACCTCTGGTCTGAGGTTTGAAAGACACTGCTGCATGATTAGTGCACATGTCGACATCCTTTGCGCCTCCAGGTGTCTTGTTCGTGTCCGACGTCACTTTGGCGTTTTTAATTTTCCTGGCGACGGATGCGGATACCAAGGCCACGTCGCTGAAATGATGCTGAGGGCCGCCAGGTAAACCCTCTTCAGCTGCTCTGTTACCAAACAAGTCGTTTGCGGCGCAGGTATTGCGTACACCTTCCCTGTCTGCATCATCATTTCCTTGAGTACATTTGCGAATCTCCTGTCCACAGGAGTCGGTACGCTCCTGAGTGGTCCCCAGCATTGGCGACGATTGACTCTGCTGCATCAAACATTGTTTGCTGTCGTTCTTAGAGGACCCAGTCACCCTGGCAGATTGACAGCCGCGCTCTTGTTTTGTACTTTCTCCTCCTTCGCTTTGCCCTGCAGACTCCCCGTCTTGTCGTGATGCTGGTATACTCCTGTACCCATAGTCTGAGTGACCTCCGGGCGTGTGTGAGTCCACCCAACTGTCTTCTTGGTGGTCTACATCCATGTCAGCTTTCCCCGACAAAGCAGAGTCTCTCGCGCCGTCCGGAGTGCTGGAATAGGCTCTGTCTGTGTAACCAGAATCCACTGCGAGGCACACACCAATAGTCTCAACATCTCCAGAGACCGAAACCATTCTGGGGCCGCGGGGTTCACCGCCTACCCAAGACTGTGCGGGACTCATCTTTCCCACTGAAGCAGCCGAAGCCAGCATCCCCCTCCAGCCTCGCTCTTGTCTATTTTTAGGGGAACCAGAACTCTGTCTTTCCTCGTCTTCGTTGAAACTTAACATGTCCTCGTTGGGACTTAGCATATCTTTGTTGACTAAGGAGTCGTTGTCGGAATCTATTACGTCGTTGTCTGTGTCACCTCGTCTGGACATGCGCCCACTGTCCACGCTGTCACGGTCAGCTTGATCAAACTTCCGGTTTTTAGACTTAGGTTTGGCCCTCTTTGGTCTTCGCGGTTGATCCACTACGTTTACTCGAACCTCCATTTAGGTAAAACACAAATGTTCACGAGGGATGAAGTCGTGAGGCTTTCCGTCATCTAACGCCTTGATATTTAATGAAAATAGAAAAGACAAAGATGATTTCCAATGAGAGAAAGAAATTTATGCAAAGGAAAAAATAATTAAAAAAGGATTTCGTTTATGAGGCCAACTATATCTTTATAAATACCACCTCTCTTTTACCAATATTTTTCGTCAATGGTCAGAAATTTTCGTCAACGGTCGGAATTTTCCGCGAAATGCTGGTTACGAATACATGATCTTCAAAATTTAACGGCCTGAAATCGAACATGACCTTATGAGTGAAAGGTTAATGGCGTGGAATTGAACACATGACCTATTGGGTCAAAGGTTAACGGTTTGAAATCGGACACATCACCTCATGGCTCAAAGGTTAACGGCCTGAACTTGGAAACATGATCTGATGGGTCAAAGGTTAACGGCCTGAAATGGAGCACATGACCTCGTGAGTCAAAGGTTAACGGTATGAAATCGGACACATCACCTGATGGGTCAAAGGTTAACGGCCTGAATACGAGCACATGACCTCGTGAGTCAAAGGTTAACGCCCTGAATACGAGCACATGACCTCGTGAGTCAAAGGTTAACGGCCTGAATACGAGCACATGACCTCGTGAGTCAAAGGTTAACGGTATGAAATCGGACACATGACCTGATGGGTCAAAGGTTAACGGCCTGAAATAGAACGCATGATCTTTGTGAAAAGTTAGCGGTCTGGACACGAAGGCGTGATTCGCCTTCCGACGTGGCGTTAAATAGTTACCACGTCGATGTCGTCATACGCTTTATCTCGTTTTTGTCGTTCGTTGTGCATTACAGTCAGAATAGGGGCCTAGGTCTTTATATACATAAGTGCACATGACAAAATGAACAACAGAAAAATGTTATCAAGAGCCAAACTAGACCTGTTCGCTGGCCTAATGCTTAGATCGTCCAACTCTAAATTGAGAGACCTAGAATCAAACCCGGGTCAGATCATCCCAAAGAATTTAAAAATAGTATATGTTGCTGCCTCGCTCGAAGCTCAACAGTGGGTGGTTAGAGCAAAAGAAACATGACTGGTCGGCCCGGTGCCTGCGACATGGCAGGACTTTGGCTTTGAAATTTTGACTCGCGCTGTCACAAGAAAACATAGTAGGTGCACACACACTTTAATGACTCGTCGTTGCCGTCAGGGTACCATGTCAAGTACAAAGCGCGTATAAGTAAACAAGCGTGAAAACCGGTATTCCAATTAGTTGGCTGTGTGACTGTTTACAGCGCTGTCAGAAACGTTTGACATATATGACGTATATACACGTATAGATGCTGTATTATTTATTTATCTATTTGATTGGTGTTTTACGCCATACCCAAGCTTGTACAACGGCGACCAGCATTACGCTGGTTGCTGCCAGGTTTTCCTGGAGAGGAAGTCAGCATGAGCTGGGCTTGAACTCACAACGACCGCATTAGTGGGAAGCTCTTGGGTCATTGCGCCGCGCTGGCATGCTAACCCCCTCGGTCACAAAGGCCCCGGGTGTTTTTTTATGCAAGCTCTTGGTAATATCGGTATTCCCATCCAAACATTATCGCTGTCGTGTCAATAAAATACTCTCAAAGCACGGCTGAATGCATCAAGCAAATGAAATACACAGAGAAAAACCTCTTTCTTACCATAGCACATATACAATTCAATGTTGACAAAATATATTAAAACCTCGTAAAAAATATTTGATTGATTGAGAAATGAATGCGCCATCAGATAGGGGTACACCAGAATGGTTGTGACGTTCAGAATAATGGTGTGTACTTTGGACAGGTAGGCCTCCGACACTACAGGGACATTTTGGTTGAATAATATATCCTTTTTGAAGGTGTCAGCCGGTAGGTCCTGTTCGAGATCTATATATTCTGGGCAAGGGCATAACGTATGTTGTATTTTCAGTATGCAGACAGGCTAATCTATAACAGTATCAGCTCCCCACCCCCATCCTCACCCCCCGGTACGCATAGTACATAGTGTAGTAAAAGCGATTGTACCAAATCCTTAATTATCCATACAGGTTCTAAGGCTTTGTTGAAAACAATCTCATTGTGTTTCACCCGAGTTAATCCATGGCCAGAAAGAGGATTACACTCTCCGTGGGACGGATTCTTCAGTATAAGATTATCGGGTTATTGTCAAGTTAAGGTGTGTTTGCATATATCGTGGTTAGAGCACTAAGAGATTGACTTTTTTTACATCGGGACATATGGCCATATTAACTTCCTATGTTATAAGATATCGCCCTTAAAGCTTGTCTTTCCACGTATCAGCGAGCACAGCACGTATTATTAAACACTGATCAGACAATGGCATAGTTATAACGGTGCAGCGATTTAAATGGTCGATATACAAATATCCCACATCTCATGAACACGGCGTCAATTCGGTCAGGTACGTTCTGTTATTGACTCTCCCCCATCCCTGTTCTAACCCCACATTCTGGTAATAAATCCCTGTATACACAGTCCTTTGACCCCCACGCTTAAATGGCCACTTAAACTGCATGTGTGCCTATGCCCCCCTCCCCTCCCCACTCCCACGTTCTGCGTAACTCACAAACCATACCCATGTCATTTAAACAGCCAGCAGTCATACGGAAGCCATGTTGCGTTGTTCATTGCGTGAGGAGCTGTGTCTTCGAAGTAGGACTTGTACGACCAGTGGATAGGATTCCTAGGGAAGAGTGGACTAATTAAGGCGTGTCTTTGATTAAATCTGCTGCCTGACATGATTTCTACAGCCAGTGGTCCTTAGACTAGGTAAGTTATTTTCAAAGTTTTACTTCAAAATCATATGTGTTCACAAATATGCAGTGATCGACCGTTACCTGTTTATACGGCAGGCATACCAACAGTTACATGGTATTTAGATTTGTATACATATACTGTGAAAACCGTGATTGGTACATTGCAGTTAAAATAGTACGTCTTTATTTTGTCATTATTATTTTTTTCACGCTTTTTAACATTGTATCAAAACATAACCTCTCTAGCTGGCCTTCAGGCCTTAATGTCCAATTTACGTCGCTAAGTAATACATGTCTTCGGCATGGTGTTCCTGTGAGGCCGCACTGTAAATATGAACCGGCCTGCTCCAAGGATACGTGTACATTGTAGCGATATAAACACAGCATACAGAGTAAAACAAGGGCAGTTATGACAGTGTGGTGGTGAATTGTAACACGTAACCGGTGAAATACAGCCTTTTGTCAGTTCAATGACCGATATTGTGTTGTAAAGGACGTTGAACTCCAAGCAAACAAATGCTATCTTTACGATTATATCTTCAACGACGTAAGTCTGCATGTTTAACTCGGAAACAGATCTACTGAGGGTAGGGGGAGTGATTATTTTTCATGTTTTCAGTACCATCTGACAGACACGCGTCTAGTGTTAAGCTCATGTACATACCATCTGACAGACAAGCGTCTAGAGTTAAGCTCCTGCACATACCATCTGACAGTCACGCGTCTAGAGTTAAGCTCACGTACATACCATCTGACAGACACGCATCTAGTGTTAAGCTTGTGACACACTCCATATGACAGACACGCGTCTCGGGTTAAGCTCATGATAGACACCATCTGACAGACACACCTCTAGTGTTAAACTCATGGTGCACACCATCTGAGAGACACGCGTCCAGTGTTAAGCACGTGACGCAGACCATCTGACAGACACGTGTTTAGTGTTAAGCTCATGGTAGACACCATGTGACAGACACACGTCTAGTGTTAAGCTTATGGTACACACCATTTGCTGGACACATGTCTAGTGTTAAGCCCATGGTACACGCCATCTGACAGACACGCGTCTAGTGTTAAGCCCATGGTACATATCATCTGACGGGCACGTGTCTAGTGTTAAGGTCATGGTATACACCATCTGACAGATACGTGTCTAGTGTTAAGGATGCGGCGCACGCCATCTGACGCCTCTACGGTTAAGATTTCTACAAATGAACACAATAATCCCATGAGATAAATATAGAAATCACATGATGCACTCATAATAAGACAATTGGTATCGACGTTGAGAGATCGCAAGATTTCTTGAAATTTTGTACTTGTATATTTTATTTATGCGCATATTACCCAACTTAATTTCTGCCTTGTAGGTAACATGTAATTGTTGCAGATCGTCGTGCTAGTCATCGTCTATAAGATAATGCCTGTGACAGGTGCGATAAGCACAGAGAACAGACTGTATATTATAAGCCGCGACGGCTCTGGTGAGGCTTACTATCTCAAACTTAATCCGGATGGGTCTGATGTAGGGAACTACCTAGTACACGCAGAAAAATGGCCGCTCTGTGAAAACGTCACCGATTTTGGCGCTGCAGTGATAGATGAGGTCTTGTACATCGTCGGCGGCTACGATCAGAAAAGTAAAAAATGCATGAAAAGATTGCTGAGGTGAGTTTTAGGTGATGATTAAAGGACAGGTGTCACTAATGTCATCGTAACTCTCATTGGGATGATAAAATCCTTTTATTTATTTATTTATTTATTCCTTTATTCATTACTTCATTTATTCATTCAGTCATTTATTTATTGTTTAACGCCATACTCAAAAATAGTGCTTAATTGTAAGAAGATTTAGTTCAACATTAGTTCACCTGACATGTATGAAGCAATCTCTGTACATCTCTCGTCTGGGTGTGTGGGGTATGCCATTACTTTGCTTGGGTAAAGTTATTGATTATTTTGTAAGGTGATAAATGTTATCCATCAAATTTGACAGACAGTAGTTTCTTATCCCGTTGGGTTAGATGTAATTGAAACCGACTGGCTTGATGGGAAAATATCTCCCATTGCTTGGCATGGTTATCGCATCTTGCTTAAGTTTTGGGTTTTGGCCGACCACCGTTAACGTTGGGTGCAGAATGCTCCCGATTGCTTCGGAAACTTTCAACAATGCCTGTTGAATGACGCAGATCTAATGGAACAAGCAGATCTACCCTATCTCACTGTCCTTCTATAGGCAGAAGACAGTTTGCATAGTCTAACGTTCGCTGAAAGTTCCTTGTCTTCCACAAACATTGCATGCGTCACATGTGGGAATTGCACAGTCTAACGTTCGCTGATGGTCTCTTGCCTTCCACACACTTGGCGTGCGTCACGTGTGGGAATTGCATAGTCTAACGTTCGCTGAAGGTCTCTTGTCTTCCACAAACTTGGCGTACGTCACGTAGGGAAGTTCGCCAATATCTTGTCAAAGGTCGGTTGTTATTCCAGTGCAGTCCGGTTTCTAACCGCCGCTGTGTCAGTGAAAATTAAATGTGGTGTTTAAAACAATGAAATAAAGGAATAAATTTTTCCTTTTCACCAGGTACGACCCTTCGGACGGCTCATGGACACAGAAAGCCCCTCTGTTCCTCTCCAGATGTCAATGCGCTGTGTCCGTGTGGGACGGACAGCTCTACGTCAGTGGTATGTATCAAGTTCTGAAGATGTATAAATACTGTGTATATATGTAACAGGAGTAGCTTTCTGGTCGTTGCTGAACCGGTTAGACGAAACTTCACTAAATACGTTATATAAGCACAATATGTCTATGTCTAATTTTGCCTACGTCTAATATGAAATGTTTGACTGAAAAATTAACAATGGTAAAACTGATGTTTCTGCGAGAATGATTTTCTTATTAAAGCAAGAAGAACTTAAGAAATTTCGTGAAAGTTGTCCCCGAAAATTGCGTTTGGAGATCCGAGTTCAAATCCCGGTGTTACACTAACATTAAACCTTTCAGCTATGATACTGGTGACATGGCCAACTGGTTCCAAGAAGAATTGGGTTTCTGAAATTGAGTTTATGAGACCGTGGTTAAGTAGAGAGTGTATTTTAAAAGCATACAGATTTACACTGCTTGCTTCTGCAGCCACGTGGAGATCTGAGTTCGGTGTGACTTAGGCCTACACCTTCAATCTTCAATCCATTAAAAATATTTCATTTATTTATTTGATGATTTACGTCGATCTGAAGAATATTTCACCTATGCATCGACGGCCAGCATTATGGTATGAGGCGGGCAGAGCCCAAGGAAACCCGCAGCCATCCGCAGGTTGCTGGCAGAACTTCCTACGTACGGCCGGGGAGGAAGCCAGCATATACAGTACATCTAAGTTAAACTGATCAAGCTACAAAATCTCTCTTTTGAGGGGCTCGTATAAATTTTGGCAAGTTGTACAGCACAACTCCTACTCATCGCCAGACATTAGTACGACGTTGTTGTTGCACTGCTTGCATGCAGAATTAACATGCGGAAAATTAATCGGTATGTAGATAATTAATCGGTTTAAGCTGATTTACACAGGCGCAGTATAAAGTTTATGAAAAATGATGTAAATCCTACCGAAACCCAGTTACAATTCATTGGTCTTTCCCTTTTGCATCAACTGATTATATAAATATACTCACCTGTGCTCCCTGCGCATCTGTCTGCGGGATATACAAAGTTGTCAGTAAATATAAGGAAGCGTTGGACGAGATTTAGACTAACATGATATAGGCTACTGTGTTACACACCATCTGTCAGACACATGCCTTGTGTTACAGTACTGCACGTATCCTAATACCACACACCTCACTGGTGTACAGCAATAAAATATTAATTAGAAATACAAGATTACTCGGAAGCAGCACGGATGAGCGAAAGCCAACAGTAATTAAACCAAAATGTGTTTTTCGACCTCTGCACACGTCCGAATGTTGGAACCCTGACGCAATCCTATTTCACTGTCCTCCAATAAATATACGAACTTTCATTAATTATGGAACGGGCTAGAAAAGATCTAGACGTTTTCAAAACCAGAACCACAGAGCAATCGGGGGGATGTCAGTACAACGACGAGGTCTCAGAGTTAAGTACTTATGACATCATGAAAACTGGGTATTGATAGTCCGAGCATGTGCTCCTGACGGGAAAACCCCTTCGGCTATTGTAAATTGTGCACTGCGGTAGTGAGGTGTAAGGTGTAGTGAACTCTAAGGTTTACTGAAGCTCAAGGGGTTCTGACGCCTAAGGGGCACTGACGTTTATGGGGTATTGATGTGCTGACGCCTAAGGGACACTGATGTTTAAGGGGTACTGATGTCTATGGGGCACTGACGTCTAAGGGGTATTGACGTCATGAAGGTAATGGTGTCGTATGTGTACTGACGTCTAACAGGTAGTGACGTCTAAAAGATACTGGCATCAAAGGGTAATTACGTCTAAGGAGTACTGGCGCCTAAGGGATATTGACGTTTAAGGGGTGCTTACGTGTAAGGAGTACTAACGCCTAGTGACAAGAGATCCTGACGTCTAAGGGGCACTAACGTCTAAGGGGCACTGACGTCTAAAGAGTACTGATGCCTAAGGGGCACTAACTTCTAAGTACTGACGTTTAAGAGGTACCGGCGTCATAAATGTACCGGCGTCATGAAGGTACTGGCGACAACGGCGTACTGAGGTCTAACGGATAATGACGTCTGAGGTGTACTGACGTCTAAGGAGCATGGACATCTAAGGGGCACTGACGTATGAGGTACTGACGTCTAAGCGACACTGACGTTTAAAGGGTATTGAGGGGTAAAGGCTATTGACATCTGACGGACACTGACGTCCAAGAGGCACTGACCCGTATTTATTCATTTATTTCATTGCTGTTTTAAGCCGTGCTTAAGAATACTTCACTTATACGACGGCGGCCAGCATTATGGTGAGAAGAAACCAAGCAGCGACCGCACTCTGACTTGTAATGGGCACTAACGATTAAGGATTCTGACGTCTATGTGGGTACTGACCTCTGTGGGGTACTGACGTCTATAGTGTACTGGTGTCTAAGGGGTACTGACGTCTAACGGACGTATAAGGGGTATTGACTTGTAATGGGCACTAACGATTAAGGATTCTGACGTCTATGAGGGTACTGACCTCTGTTGGGTACTGACGTCTATAGTGTACTGGTGTGTAAGGGGTACTGACGTCTAAGGGACGTGTAAGGGGCACTGACGTGTAAGGTGCACTGACGTGTAAGGGGCACTCACGTCTATGGGGCACTCACGTCTGTGGGGTACTGACGTCTATAGTGTACTGGTGTCTAAGGGGTACTGACGTCTAAGGGAGGTATAAGGGGTACTGACGTGTAAGGGGCACTGACGTCTGTCGGGTACTGACGTCTATAATGTACTGGTGTCTAAGGGGCACTGACGTCTAAGGGACGTCTAAGGGGTACTGACGTGTAAGGGAAACTCGCGTCTAAGAGGCACTCACGTCTATAGTGTACTGGTGTCTAAGGGGTACTGACGTCTAAGGGGCAAGGCATCTAAGGGGTACTGACGTCTAAGGGGCATGGCATCTAAGGGGTACTGACGTCTAAGGGGTACTGATGTCTGTGGGGTACTGACGTCTAAGGGGTACTGATGTCTGTGGGGTACTGACGTCTAAGGGGCATGACACTTAAGGGGTACTGACGTCTGACGGGTACTGACGTCTAAGGGGCATGGCATCTAAGGGGTACTGACGTCTAAGGGGCATGGCATCTAAGGGGTACTGACGTCTGTGGGGTACTGACGTCTATAGTGCACTGGTTTCTAAGGGGTACTGACGTCTATGGGGCACGGCATCTAAGGGGTACTGATGTCTGTGGGGTACTGACATCTAAGAGGCATGGCATCTAAGGGGTACTGACGTCTAAGGGGTACTGATGTCTGTGGGGTACTGACGTCTAAGGGGTACTGATGTCAGTGGGGTAGTGACGTCTAAGGGGCATGGCATCTAAGGGGTACTGACGTCTGACGGGTACTGACATCTAAGGGGCATGGCATCTAAGGGGTACTGATGTCTGTGGGGTACTGACATCTAAGTGGCATGGCATCTAAGGGGTACTGACGTCTGACGGGTACTGACGTCTCAGGGGCACGGCATCTAAGGGGTGCTTATGTCTGTGGGGTACTGACATCTAAGGGGTTCTGACGTCTAAGGGGCATGGCATTTAAGGGGTACTGACGTCTGTGGGGTACTGACATCTAAGGGGCATGGCATCTAAGGGGTACTGACGTCTGACGGGTACTGACGTCTAATGGGCACGGCATCTAAGGGGTACTGATGTCTGTGGGGTACTGACATTTAAGGGGCATGGCATCTAAGGGGTACTGACGTCTAAGGGGCATGGCATCTAAGGGGTACTGACGTCTGTGGGGTACTGATGTCTGTGGGGTACTGACGTCTAAGGGGCATGGCACCTAAGGGGTACTGATGTCTGACGGGTACTGACGTCTAAGGGGCATGGCATCTAAGGGGTACTGACGTCTAAGGGGCATGGCATCTAAGGGGTACTGACGTCTGTGGGGTACTGGCGTCTAAGGGGTACTGACGTCTGTGGGGTACTGACGCCTAAGGGGTACTGATGTCTGTGGGGTACTGACATCTAAGGGGCATGACATCTAAGGGGTACTGACGTCTATAGTGCACTGGTGTCTAAGGGGTACTGACGTCTAAGGGGCACGGCATCTAAGGGGCGCTGACGTCTGTGGGGTACTGACGTCTAAGGGGCATGGCACCTTCGTATTTCCATGAAACATTCTGCACCCAACCGAAGCATTTCTCTCACAGACCTGAGGGTAAAAATATGACCTATATCCATCTGTTTCAAACATTCACATCTATAACTGTAAATGATAAACCCCTCACGTCCTACTTTCATCAGCAACAGGACATTACAGTCACTGAACTGGCTTTGTTGGAATAATATCCCGCGTATAACTGTTATTGAAATTATCCTCAGATTCAATATTCAAGTACAAGGATATCGACAAACTTCTTACATTTCCACACTTTCAGTTGCGTTGCCCAGGCATCTCCATGTATTATAAATCTGGTGTATTGCTTGATGCTTAGGTGGTCGAAAGACGGACGGACAGACAACTGGCACGTGTGAGATGTACAACCCCGTCACAGACACCTGGACTAAGGCTGGATTACTGCGCTCCCCCCGGGCTGGCCACGCCACAACTCCCGTGGGCCAGGACTTGTTCTGCAGCGGGGGAAGCCAGAGGGGCGACATCTGCAATAATATCTGGTATGACGAAAACAATCTTTATCTGAGTCCATTCCTTCACTGGTTCAATAAGACGGAACATTTCGCCGCCTAAATTACATATACTTCGGGCTAAAACTGTCTGTTGTTCGTTACTGTCTTTGCGCTTACGGTTTGTGGGAGAACTGGCAGTGTAGATGTAGAATTTCATGTATTACCAGAACAAATTGTCACTCCAGCTTGGACCCGAGTGATCACTGCGAGTGAACAGATGCCTCGTTATCATACAGTAAAGAAAAGATTGTCACATGACCGCTAACTCCAAGAACAGCACCACAATGCGCTAATGCTAATTATGTGAATGCCAAAAGATTTTCGGGGAATTAAGACTGCAACAAAACATTGCCCTTGCCCATGTATGATACCGAGCCACACGTGTTCTGCACTATCACGTGACAAAAGCTGGAAACCGAGAATTAATCCGAAAGACAACATATTATCAACCGAGTCAGAATACAACAGGTGAAGTGTACAAATGTAAGACTGCACTGGCTTACACTTATATCATGTTAGTTAGGACGCGGTGCCTTGTATCATGTTAGTTTGGACGCGGTGCCTTGTATCATGTTAGTTTGGACGCGGTGCCTTGTATCATGTTAGTTTGGACGTGGTGTCTTGTATCATGTAAGTTTGGACGTGGTGCCTTGTATCATGTTAGTTTGGACGCGGTGCCTTGTATCATGTAAGTTTGGACGTGGTGCCTTGTATCATGTTAGTTTGGACGTGGTGTCTTGTATCATGTTAGTTTGGACGTGGTGCCTTGTATCATGTTAGTTTGGACGTGGTGCCTTGTAGCAAGTTAGTTTGGACGTGGTGCCTTGTATCATGTTAGTTTGGACGTGGTGCCTTGTATCATGTTAGTTTGGACGTGGTGCCTTGTATCATGTTAGTTTGGATGTGGTCCCTTGTATCATGTTAGTTTGGACATGGTGCCTTGTATCATGTTAGTTTGGACGTGGTGCCTTGTATCATGTTAGTTTGGACGTGGTGCCTTGTATCATGTTAGTTTAGACGTGGTGTCTTGTATCATGTTAGTTTGGACGTGGTGCCTTTGTCATGTTAGTTAGGACGCGGTGTCTTGTAACATGAAGGACCATGCATGTTACTACAAAAAGCCATTTTGTCCTAATTTTTCATCGGCCACCGTTAAGTGTTTATACCATACTCCTCAAAGCGCATGATTTCACCGCTCCCTACATTCGCTTCAGGACCACATTACTGCCAGCACTAGCAAATTTTGTTCAGAAATCTTGAACAGCGCAGAGGTCACTAGGGTGACGGTGATGAGACGGGAAGTGATGTTAGAATGCTCAAATACCCTGTCTCAAACTTTGTTTTTAATAATGCATTATAGACATGCAATCTCTTTATCTAATGTTTGTACAACATGATTCTAATCAATATTTTTTTAGCAATTGTATTAATGAAATCTGATTAAATATCCAGTGGTCATCTAAACTTGTCTGGTGGTGGCAGTGATGTAAAGCGAGCGCAGAGATTATCAACAGATCTCATTGGATGTGTAGTAAATAAGTGACTTTCACTGAACAACTTACCGTATGTAGGTCCTGGACAACTTACCGTATGTAAGTACTGGACAACTTACCGTGTGTAGGTCCTGGACAACTTACCGAATGGAGGTTCTGAACAACTTACTGTATGTAGGTCCTGGACAACTTACCGTGTGTAATTCTGGACAACCTACCGTGTTTAGGTCCTGAACAACTTACCGTATGTAGGTCCTGGACAACTTACCGTGTGTAATTCTGGACAACTTACCGTGTTTAGGTCCTGAACAACTTACCGTATTTAGGTCCTGGACAATTTACTGTATGTAACTTTTACTTTCATTGCTTTTTTATAAATTTATAAATTCTTTTCTCCAGTCCCTGGTGTTTGTCACATTCTTTGAAGGCTGGTTATTTTTGTGCTATTCAGCCGTTGCTAACAAAACTTTTCACCGGTCCGTTATCTTCCATCACAGGTGTTTCGATTTTCCCCCTTATTTGTTTTCATTTGTTTGTTTCATTTGTGTTTTACGCCGTGCTCAAAAATATTTCACTTATACAGTGGCGGACAGCATTATTGTGGGAGGGAACCAGCCCGCTTTTTGAAAGCAGTATGTGTTTGCTGGTGGTATTTAATGTGTGTTTGTCTCTCTCTTAGTTACCACACACTCATTAGTTGCACTTTAATGATCATCTTCTGGTGCTCGTTAGTTTTGTGTTCTTTTGTACCCAGGGTGCACGAAGGTAAAAAGTGGGAGGAGCTTGACAGACATTATCCTCAGAAGTTACCCCTGTCAATCAGCGGTCACGTGATGGAAGAAGTGGACAAAACCTTATACATCGCCGGAGGTAAAAAGAACATTTTGGGTAATTAGGTAACCTAAAATTGCGACTTCGTGCATACCTGGAAAGTATGACACGAGCAAATCAAAACCATCATTATGAACTTTTGAAGGTCAACTGCAATGTGCTGACACTTCTAGGGACATGTTCTTGAGCTTTATGTTTCATATCAACCTTAACATGAGTAATATGTATGATGGACGGACAGACTCTATCTCAGCTCTGTTGAAACTACAACATCTAAGTTAACTTGCAGGGAGTATTATTTGAGTATATTCTTTAGCAATTTACCATTAAATCATTGACGTGATAATGTGTTGGAAATGAATACTATCTGTAATGACTTATTTCTTCCAAAAACTGACATTATTTAATATTTTTAATTTTTGTTTTTAATTTTTATTTTAATTTATTTGATTATGTTTAAATATGCACAAGGCGAGAGGCCAATTCTTTCGCACGTACATGTAATTTGTGGGAGTGTTGCATGTTGACAAGTGTTGCATGTTGACCTCTATACCTGACACGTTAGACAGTGTTTTCATGCTGGTAGGAAGTAGGTTAGCGATGCATCTGATATGTAGACCATTGTACCACCGACTCTATTTGAGTTAATTAAAAATACCGCGTCGATGTCAGACAAACCTGACACGCATAAGTACAAAAGTCTGGGCTAGATATTCATGCAACGACGTTACAAAATCTGATTGTGTCTACAGAATATCAACAAATATACAAATCACCAGAATGGATCGTCCCGTGACGTGTATCACATTTTGCTCATTGTACACGTAGGGATTATACCTGTTTCTGAGATTCGTATTGCTAATTTTTATGACGTTTACTTTATTCCAACCTATGTACTTTTCAGGCGACTATTTAGGGCAAATACAACATCCTGTTTGTAACTGCAGGATTTGAAATGGATGTAATGACCTGTCAAAGTTTTTATCCTGGGAAACATTCTTAAAAAAGAATTTCATGAAAGCGGATTTCTCCATTGGCCTTTCTGTAATTTGTCTACATCACTGTTTTCGTATAATTGTGCTCGTAAAGCAAAGCCTTAGTTCACAACCATTGCGGAACTAGCAGAAAATGCTTTGTTTTTACATATGTTGAGAAGTCACATTTTTCATTAAAGAATACAGACAAATATGACATGCCAAGCTTAATAGTGTCATCCTGTAGTACATAAAAGATAATTTCATGTATATATGTACAAACATGTTTTTATATCCAACATTATCAGATGTAATCACTCACCTGCGTTTATGATATCATCTGTATATGCGTTCACAGCTATAAACTTCCAGTTTCCGGAGTCCGTGTTTCATACAGACAGAAAGTAACAGTACCATCTATGGCCTCAGAATACCATACACTGCAGCCTTTAGGGGGCGCTCCAGATATTACATGACCTCAAACCCTCGTTATTGTTCTCAGTTGCTAAGACAAAGCATTTATTATTCAGGGTAAACATCGGTCAGTGGCATGCAGCGATTGATAGGTTCTCTTATAAATTATGCAAATTGAATCCCGGGGAATAAACCGGACTTGATTAATTGTAGTTTGCCACAGCTGGCTACTAAGTCTCCACGTCACGCGATTTGGGCGCTATTTGCCGCGGCGCCACCTTGCGGTGTAAGGACGGGATTTATAGTGTTAGCAACATTTCCTCGCGCTTGTACTGTTATTATTTATTTACGGGATCGGCTTATTTCATTATTTTATTGGTGTTATAGGTCATATTCAGCTACATGTAGATATCACTTTCACGGTATATCCTGTAGAGCCAGCACGTTTATTGTGGAGTTAAAACCATAGGTGGCAGAATAGTCCGAGCGCTATTTATGCTTAACACATATAACAAGGTACATAGTTTCAGTGCCTAGGACAGAAGACCCAACTTTACATAAATGGACACAAAACACGGAAAATTAGTCCAGTCTCAACCAAACGACTTTCGTTCAAAAGTTGACACATTAAGCTTTACACTAGTGAATAAATTGGCCCACAAACGTGCTTTCACTTGACTACATGAAGCCAGATATCCTTAAGTTTTTAGGTCTTTTGCTTAGTCGGACAAATCCGGTAACAGGGAAAACACCGTCGGATGACAATTCTGGCTTGATTTCTCAGCGATGAAAGCCGTTGGGGCCACAATATTTCTACGATCGATCAAGTGAAGTGTTATTTTAATAGAACACTTTGAAATACCTTGACTGGCGACGGTACACGGTAGGTATGAGACATTCTCCCTTCTTTTAGTCCATAAACGCACAGCTGTCAATTCAACGTAATCCGTCAGCTTCGCTCTGATTGATCGCTGATTTGCTCACAACCAATCAGAGTTAAGTTTTTATCGCTCTGACGGATTACAGTGATGGAGGCAGGTTGATCTGACAGATTTGCGTTGATAGCGTAAAAACAGAGAATGCAGTATAACTGCCGAAGACCGTAAACAATCAAAGTATTTCAAAATGTTTTATTAACAAAACATTTGGTTGATGGCAGAAATATGATGACTTCAGCGGCTGTCATCGCTGAGAAATCAAGCCAGAACCCTCGCCTGACGGTCTTCTCTGTGTTACCGGATTTGTCCGACTGAACAAAAAAAAAAACTACAAACTTTCCAGTTTCCGGCTTCGTGTAGTCAGGTGAAAGCATGCTTGTTTGCCGATTCACACACCAATGAATGTGAAATTGGACAATTTTTTCGTATTTTATGTCCAGTTATGTAAAGTTAAGTCTTCTGTCTCAGGCATTGGAGTTATGTACTTTGTTATATATATTAGGTATAAACAGCGTTCGGACGATTCTGCCGCCTATATTTAAAAAATGGCATAAAGAGCTTAGGCAAGACAGCGCACCATGTCAGGTAGCTGACGGAAATCCTGAATAACTTTAGTTCCTTGATAGCATTAATTTTTAAAGAAAAGAAAAAATAACACTTGAGAAAGAGACCTAAACTGCCACAGACATTTTTTTATGTGCTTGGTAACTTCACGTTTACCGTGATGCGTTGATCTTTTCGACCAGCAGGCGTCAAGCCTCAGCTGTGTGCCAGACCGTGAAATTTGCCACTTTTACTTCGAATGATCGAAACTTAAAACAGTGCCGCAATGGTGGGGTGGGTAATTGTTTCTCGCCTCGACCGATAGCAACACACACATCGCCACTCGAGTGCGTTGCACATGCGTGTCGAGATGAAAGTAGTCACAGGGTATAGGCTTGAAAATACCATTATTTTTGTCCATGAATTAAAATGAAGAAAGTATCAAGCTGCAGTTGTTTACAAACCTGTAAATTCCGAAACTGTCTCAAAGCATGTCCTTGTCAAACTGGCTAGCTAACGGCTGCTTCTCCAGCTGTCAGCTACACTGCATCGGTGAATGCATTGTACGGCGAACAGTGTTGTCTGTTCGCAGTCCCATAGACAAGTGTAACAAATCAACATTTGAATGAATATCGGAGATAAAGACCTGATTGACAAGTATCTGTCGTTAAGCTCCCGTAAAATACAGGGGGAAGTTTTCCAACGCACATGGTGTTTGGTCATTCCATTTTAGAATATTGTATGTGCCCGCCATTTCATTTCCGAAACCATGTTTCCATGTTTTCCATGTTTGTACATCAGTAAATTTGCATTAAATCCGTATAGGTAGACCAGAATAATCTCCAGACATTCCCCATTTCACAAATCCTGATCATAAACTCAACATGCACGAACTGAACATCGTGTTCGCATGTGCGCAAATGGGTGTACATTACCAGCTTTATGTTGCAGCAGTTGTAAACATTGTGTTAACGCAAGTCTAATTTATTCCTACTCACAATTTTTAGAAACTCAGTCACTGGGTAAGTCTTACAGATAACTGACAGCTTACAGAATCCAACATTAACCAATTAGATGAACTTATATTCATTGACCCGCCCGTTGGAAAAAAGTCAGCACGATTGTGAAGTCCCCGGCCAAATCTAAACAAGCAGATGGAGGCTCATAATTTTGCACACCGTCACGTGCCTAGTGAAGAGCCTATGCATTTTAATTTGTACTTTTAGGGTTTGATTTTGTTTCTAAAGCATTTCAGCAAAGCCATCATAATGTCATGCGCCGGTATAGGTGTATTACAAAGATATTCACAACACTTACATGTAATCTTTTTACCACGGGTATAATTCAAAACAATTACCAAAATAACAGATGGTCTGATCAGGATTGCTGTGATTAGTGGGTCCTACAAACAATGACGGAACACCAAAGGCTATAACCAGAGTTGTGGCGAAGTTGCATATCAATGCAACTCGGCTGTTTATATTTGAATACAGTTTCAGTTTTAGACTGACCCTTCCTCCCCAGAATTTCCAAACACAGAATGATATCTTTTGATCACGAAAGCCTCCTTTGGCAAGCTGTGAAGACGTACGTATGTTTTGATGCTAACAAAGTGGGTGAAAATAGATTTTCTTACGAGAAGAAACATGTAATGCCGAGTTCAATGTGTGTACTTAAAGGTGGAGCAGCGCAGTGGCTCGTTTTTAACAATGTTGTGTTTAACCAACTGAAAAATACTGAAAAAATAAAACTCTTCAGTTGGACCGATTTATGACGGGTTGATTGGATCACACGCAACAGACGATTAATTTCACCTCACGTTGCATCGGCTCACATGTTATTGAGAACATCCAAAGTCTGAGTAGAGGTTAAGTGTGTAACATGTTCGCTGTACCTGCACGTGTGTTGACGGTTTACCCAGGTGTGCCATTCATTTACCTGATCAGATTTCCCCTACATCCTCTTACCCTGTTCTGTCAACTTTCCCACGGGAGTTAAGTGACATTCAGAGTTAGGTGACGTATACAGAAACAGACGCGCCCTTAAATTGTAGAAAGAACTCGCGCCTGATTGGATAAAATTTAAAATTTATCGGCGCTTTCGATTGTCTCAATGTATTCTATTTTGCTTACACTGAACTGCGATACCTCAGTTCTTTTACATCAAAAAGGTATGCTTTATAAATTTCCTGCGTGATACCTTTTCGATGCTTATATATGTTTGGTGTAAGTTGTCTTTTGGTTTAGGTAATACATATAGAACAACTAATCAGTGTCTGGGACCTGATTGACCTCTGCTCACCTGGAGCTTACCTGGGTAACATCAGTTTTACGATGTAATTTACGACGTCTTCAGACGCAATTGCATGTGTACATAAACAGTGCCGTTATCAGGTCAATCTTTGTGTACTTATTGACAAGCATGGGCGTCATAGACAACTGTTCTTGATTAGATGAATGGTGGACTTATTAAGTTTGTCAGCATTGAACGTTTGCGAGGCCTTGACCCATCAAAATCAGGCAAATAGCTAATTTATCAAGTTCCTCATGGCAAGTTTGTGTTTGTGTTTTTTCCCATATTATATCACAAGTAGCAATATTAAGTCAGTCAGAAGTTTGAAGAGGCTGTAGCTCAATGACCTTGACCCTTCTCCTTGTTTTCAGGCGTCCACTCAGAGGAGACGGATGACGGCCAACCCACTGAGCCTGTCACCAACCGCCGGACCGTAGGGTTTTACCCTCTAGTCCCCACCCTAGAGCATTCGTCAGAGATGGAGCTGTTCTCTCCGTGGATCCATACCCTACCGGACATGAACTTTCCCCGCTACAACGCTGCCAGTACAGTGCTCGGTAAGGTCAACTTACTTCATGACTGAATTAATGCTGTTTTCAAGATTCCAAAAGTTGGTATGTGCTTTAAGCAATTCATTTGTTCACAGACAGGCGGGTACAACATATTGCATTTTCACTGAAAGTACTCACATTTGATTCCTATTTATTTAAGGAAATAAGTATATAGTTTACTGAGAAATTTAAGCAGATTAAAAAACTCGTATTATTTTGACAACAGTAGGGCACTGCACATAGTCCGTAAAGCTCACCCTAGGATCTGAACATTTAAATCAATATGTATATTGTTAAATGACAAAAACGATCTTTCAGAAATCAGGACATATTTTATAAATACAGTGTTTAGTGGACTTTCTGGTGACGTTAAGTGGACTTTCTGATGACGTTTACCCTACTTTTCTTTGTCCTTGCCTATAATAAGGTCATCGCATTTACGTGTTTGGTGGGTCACGTGTCGAGACGGGAGAAGAGGTGAAAACGTGTGAATACCTCGACACCAGGGAGCGCAAATGGTGCGTCGGCCATAAATTCAAGAAAGGTTTGTTCCATTTATGACGCATTTTGTGACTGTTCATGTAATGCGTGACTTATTTTCTAAATAACATCAGACAACGGGAAGGTCAACATATCACCTTGGCAACCAAACTTTACGTCATTTTATACAAAAGGGGGCCACCGTGACTGAGGTGCTTAGCGTGCCAGTGCGGCGTAAAGACACAGGAGCCTCTAACCTATGCGGTTGCTGTGAGTTCAAGTCCAGCTATTGCTGTCTTCCACTCCCGCCGTACGCGAAAAGATCTACCAGCAACCTGCGGATGATCACGGGATTACCAGGGCTGGCTGCCGTTGTAAAAGTGAAATATTCTTGAGTTAGGCAAATCAAATAAATAAATAAATATTATACGAAAGAAAATATCAAAATACATTACCATTATACTTTTAGCCCATGGAAATTATTTGACTGGAGCTTGGAACGGGACTCAATGATTTTTGTTTAATACGATGGTAGATAGGAATATCGGTTACCCACAGCCCTTCACAATGCACCTGACACTTGATTACTTGACACCCGCCATATCCGACGAATTCTGTAGACCTATCCACGCCGCACATCTCATTGGTCAGTGACTCATGGACATTTGTGGCAAGAAGAACGAATTAGTGGAAAAGAGACGACTAGGCCCCGCCCCATATATAAATTAGAGAGCGTCTTATCCACCAACCTTTTCAGAATCACAGGCTCTCCTAATCCCTTTCTTGAATCATGTATAGAAACAATGGAATATGTCCATGGAAACAGTATTTCATCTGAAATATGTTTGTGCATGTACGTGTATAGAATAAGCCTATATCTCAAACCTGCATATGGTCAGCGTATCTCCAGACATGATTTCCAGCAAGAACTTCCTGTTCCCTTAAAACAAAGGTCTTGCAGAAATCCCTCCAGAAGTAAACATCCGCTTTATTTTTGTATTCCAGTCAAGTTCTCGAATGTGTGCTGCGCGAAGATGAAGGTTACCATACTGCCGGAGATACCTGACACGCCCACGGAGTATAAATGGGTGCTTTGGTGACAGGACACGCCCACTAAGTATAAGTGGGTTCTGTGGTGACGGGACACGCCCACTAAGTATAAATGGGTTCTGTGGTGACAGGACACGCCCGCGGAGTATAAGTGGGTTATGTGGTGACAGGACACGTCCTCCGAGTATAAATGGGTTCTGCGGTGACAGGACACGTCCATCGAGTATAAGTGGGTTCTGTGGTGACAGGAAACGTCCACCGAGTATAAGTGGGTTCTGTGGTGACAGGACACGTCCACCGAGTATAAGTGGGTTATGTGGTGACAGGACACGTCCTCCGAGTGTAAATGGGTTCTGCGGTGACAGGACACGTCCACCGAGTATAAGTGGATTCTGTGGTGACAGGACAACGCCGACAGGACAACGGTTTTGTGGCATCGACTGGCTTTAGCCTGCCGAGAATAGATGGACATTTCTCTCTGGGTGCATGATGTTGCATGTGTACTGAGTTGTATCAGTATTTCCTCCGGATGTTGTTGTCATGACATCATCCTTGAATCGCCACAGCTACTCTACCATATCACAATTCACGCTGTATTCTATCGTCATAAACTCTGACTGTATCGCCATAAACTGAATATTCCCAATGTATTTTATCGGCATTAACACTGATTGTATCGCCATAAACTCTCAATGTATTGCTATAAACTCTTAGTGTATTGCCATAAAGTCGGATTACATCGTCATTCTCACTATATTGTACCGGTATACACTCTGCATAGCCATTCTCACATGATTGTATCGCCGTAAACTCTGATTGCATCGCCATTCTCAATTGATTGTTTCACCATAAACTGGTTGTGTAGCCATTTTCTCTTAATTGTATCGCCATAAACTCTGATTGCATCACAGTTCTCATTGTATCGCTATAAGCTATCGTGACAGAGAAAGGCCATCACATACACAATATATTAGGTACTGATATTTAGTTTTATTTAAGACACTCAAGCGCAGTTTAATTTGTTTTACTTCAGTCCTTAGATTGGAACGTATTTGAAAGCTGTACGGACGTTGTCACATTGATTTAAATCCTGTTTTGTATTGTATTCCCTTACTTCATTCCTTTGTTAAAAGCAGCGCTGATCGTTGTTTAGAGCTTGCCACATTGTTTTATCTCATCCTGCCCTAATTTATCTCATCCTGTCGTTTGTTTTATGGGGTTTGTCATGTTGCCTTATCCCATCCTGTGGTTTGTCGTATAGAACTTGTTACACTACATTATCCCGCCCTGTCGTTTGTTGTATTAGGCTAGACACATTACATTATACCATTTGTGGTTTGTTGTATAAAGCTTGTTACACTACATTATCGCGTACGGTGGTTTGTTCTATAAAGTTTGTCACATTATTTTATCACATTCTGTGGTTTGACGAATAGAGCTTGTCACATCACTTTATCCCGTCCTGTCGTTTGTTGTATGAAGCTTGTCACATTACATTATCCCATGCTGTTGTTTGTTGTATAAAACTGGTCACATTACATTATCTCATCCTGTCGTTTGTTGTATGAGGCTTGTCACATTACATTATCCCATGCTGTTGTTTGTTGTATAAAACTGGTCACATTACTTTATCCCATCCTGTCGTTTGTTGTATAGAGCTTGTCACACTTTATCCCATCCCGTTGTTTGTTGTATAGAGTTTGTCACATAACTTTATCCCATCCCGTTGTTTGTTGTATAGAGCTTGTCACATTACTTTATCCCATCCTGTCGTTTGTTGTATAGAGCTTGTCACACTTTATCCCATCCTGTCGTTTGTTGTATAGAGTTTGTCACATTACTTTATTCCATCCTGTAGTTTGTTGTATAGAGCTTGTCACATTACATTATCCCATCCTGTCGTTTGTTGTATAGAGTTTGTCACTTTACTTTATTCCATCCTGTAGTTTGTTGTATAGAGTTTGTCACATTACTTTATTCCATCCTGTCGTTTGTTGTATAGAGTTTGTCACATTGCTTTATTCCATCCTGTAGTTTGTTGTATAGAGTTTGTCACATTACTTTATTCCATCCTGTAGTTTGTTGTATAGAGTTTGTCACATTACTTTATTCCATCCTGTAGTTTGTTGTATAGAGCTTGTCACATTACTTTATTCCATCCTGTAGTTTGTTGTATAGAGCTTGTCACATTACTTTATTCCATCCTGTCGTTTGTTGTATAGAGTTTGTCACATTGCTTTATTCCATCCTGTAGTTTGTTGCATAGAGCTTGTCGCGTTACTTTATCCCATCCCGTAGTTTGGAGCCCGTGTATTCTTTGTTGCTATTCCCACAGGCATATGTAGCTAGACATTTTGACCCTTGTTAAAATAGAATATCTCGATGATAAAACACAGTGTAAGCCCATCCGATTCATTCATGGAGACAAATATTAACCAAAATCTTTGCGACTTAAAGTTTAGCTTAAATTTACATATACATGCATGTGGTGCAAATTACATTGACCGATTTTCCGTAGAAATAAGGAATACTCTGTTATTACACCTGTGAATTTAGCATTGATTTGTTCCGGTCTCCTGGTCTCCTGTAGGCCTACTCAAAAATTCAAATTCATATTCAACACATCAAGCACATAGTGTGCAACATAGTTATAAGCTCCAAGTCACCATTGTAATAAACAAGTTTATCACGTGCACGTTAAGTAAATATTGTTTCGAATAAATAACATGAAGCCTATTGTATTTGACCTATAATTTACCCAATGAGTAAGTTACTCATTTCGTCTGTTTCTCAGAGTATATTGATCAATGTGTTGTGGTGTTTCTTTGAAAGGTAGGATGTCCAACTGATACAACGCATATTTCAAACCCAATATTTTACGACCTTTATTTGCTTCCTAAACTTGCACTTCTTTCTCCATATGTTTAGGGGAAATACAGAAATAGTGTCTCAGAACATTTTGAATGCTATCTGCAGTCTCTATATTGATTACACCAGTAGCTTACCTTCACTTAAAACCCGCGGATGGTCGTGGGTTTCCCTCGGGCACTGCCCGGTTTCCTGCCACCATAATACTGGCTGCCATCGTATAAGTGAAATATTCTTGAGTACGGAGTAAAACAATCAAATAAATAAATAAATACATTTACTTCCTTTTTGCAACCTTTTTACACAAACGTATGATAAGATAACATCAAAACTAATGAAGCGACGAGAATGTAACTGTTACCATCTGATCAAACATATGCCCTAGCATTTGAAAAAGCGACGACGACATTGTGACAGTTGGTGTGTGATCACGCGTAACCAGTGAAACGACCACGACAGATAGTTGGTATTTGGTCACACATAACAGGTGAAGCAGAGACGGCGACAGTGTGATAGTTGATATCTGGTCCCACATAACAGGTTATGCAGCGACGAAGACAATGTGAAAGTTGGTATCTGGTCACACATAACAGGCGAAGCGGCGGCGACGACAGTGTGATAGTAGGTATCTGGTCACACATAACAGGTGATGCAGCGACGACGGCAATGTGGTAGTTGGTATCTGGCAACACATAGCCAGTGAAGCAGCGGCGACGACAGTGTGATAGTTGGTGTCTGGTCACACATAACAGGTGAAACAGTGACCACGACAGTGTGATAGTTTTTATCTTGTCACACATAACAGGTGAAGCAGCGACGACGACAGTGTGATAGTTGGTATCTTGTCACACATAACGGGTGAAGCAACGACGACAGTGTGATAGTTGGTATCTGGTCCCACATAACAGGTTATGCAGCGACGACGGCAATGTGGTAGTTGGTATCTGGCAACACATAGCCAGTGAAGCAGCGGCGACGACAGTGTGATAGTTGGTGTCTGGTCACACATAACAGGTGAAACAGTGACCACGACAGTGTGATAGTTGGTATCTTGTCACACATAACAGGTGAAGCAGCGACGACGACAGTGTGATAGTTGGTATCTTGTCACACATAACGGGTGAAGCAACGACGACAGTGTGATAGTTGGTATCTTGTCACACATAACAGGTGATGCAGCGACGACGACAATGTGGTAGTTGGTATCTTACCACACATACTAGTAACCGGTGAAGCATCGCAACGTCAATGTGATATTTGGCATCTGATTGTATGTATCTGGTGAAGCAGAGATGGCGACAGTGGGATAGTTGGTATCTGATCACACATAACAAGTAAAGCAATGAACACGACTGTGGGATAGTTGGTATCTTACAGGTGAAGCAGCTAGCATGAAATGAGGGCCTCCGTGGCTCAGCTGGTAAGAGGGCTAGAGCAGCTTTATGACCCAGCAGTCTCTCACCAATGCGGTCACTGGGAGTTCAAGCCCAGCTCATGCTGACTTCCTCTCCGGCCGTACTTGGGAAGATCTGTCAGCAACCTGCGGATGGTCGAGGGTTTTCCCCGGGCTCTGCCCGGTTTCGTCCCCACCATAATGCTGGCCGCTGTGGTATAGGTGAAATATTCTTGAGTACGGCGTAAAACATCAATCGATTAAAATAAATAAATAAATACCACGAAATATGATAGCTGGTATCTGGTCACACATAACAGGTGATGCAGCGGCGACGACAACGTCATATTTGGTATCTGACCATATGTATCCGGTGAAGCAGCGACGGCGACAATGTGATGGTTGGTACCTGGATTACTTACTGGTGAAGCAGCGACGACAATGTGGTAGTTGGTAACTGATCATGAGTAACTGGTGAAGCGGTGACGACGTCTTTGTGATAGGTGGTATCTGGCCACACATAACCGGGAAAGCGGCGGTGACGACAATGTAATATCTAGTATCTGATCACACATCACTGGTGAAGCAGAAACGACAGTGTGATATTTGGTATCTGATCAGACGTAACTTGTGAAGCAGTGACGATGACATTTGTTATCTGACCATATGTATCCGGTGAAGCAGCGACGGCGACAGTGTGATAGCTGGTATATGGTCACACATAACGGGTGAAGCATCTACGATGACAATGTGATAGTTGGTATCCGATCAAACTTCACTGGTGAAGCAGAGGCGATAATGTGATAGTTGGCATCTAATCACGCGTAACTGGTGAAGCAGCGACAACGATATCGTGACAGGTGGTATCTGGTCAGGCATAACCGATGAAGCAGCGACTACGACAGCGTGATAGTTGGTATCTGACCAAATATATCCGGTGAAGCCAATTGATACTGTACGTATGCAGGTTACAAGAGCGCATTGATCTTACTTACTACTTATGTAGCAGCAGTACATTTGTGAAAAACTAAACATACCCTAACCCTGGCATGGTGCTATGTCAAACCACAGCATGTGCCCCTTCACTTTTCAGTTCGGTGTAGTACTGTAGTTTGACCCTTGTTACCTCCCCTATTCTAACAACATCGGTGTCCAGTACTGGTTACCGCCATTATTCAAATAGCCCATGTTTCATTGGCTAAGGATAGACGCGTTAAATTCAAAATTGTGAACTGCTAGAGAGAGCGCGATCGCTTGAGAATTCTCCAGTCAGAAGCATCGCTGTGCTATGATAAAACCTGTGCTAGCTACATATGGGAGAGTGCCTTTCGTTTACAAAAGGGAAGGTGGTGTAGGCCTACGTGAACAGAAGGGGCAACATAGCCATGAGAACCCCACGAAATGTAATATAGACAGTTTTGCCTTCTCCAGGTAGGGAATACTTTCGAAAATAGACCGCTCTTCGGAGGCAAATCTTGGACCCCAAATACACCAATTGCACATCTGTAACCTACAGGTGAATGAGTTAAGTAATGTCCCAGTGTATCATTTTAATCGTGCAAGAGGAAATCTGTCACATCACTGCGCTGAGTGTGCTTCGCACCATGCTTTGGAACGATCGTGTAATGAGCAAGATAATATGAAAACAGATACGTTACTTAAGAGATGGATTACCCCAGCAGTATACACAAACAAAATACAAAGTCTTTATTTGATTTGTCAATTTACGAATATCGCTTGTCTCGAGCGGACAATTGTGAAGATAAATTCCACGATATACACCATCTGTGTAATATTTCATTAAAAAAATACCAGGTGTCGTGAGTGAAGGAAAACACTTCCATGTATATACCACCGCCCTTCATCGGTTATTTGAAAAGCCCTTGAGTTAAAACCGCGGCTGAACCTGCAGATTGCTGGACCAGCGTGTGCCGCATTGCTAAACCAGCAGGTGTAAGATAGCTGAAGCAGATTGCCCTGAATTGCTGAACCAGCGGGTGTCAGGATTGCTGAACCAGATGGTCCTAGATTGCTAAACCAGATAGTCCTGGATTGCTGAACCAGTGTGTGCCATATTGCTGAACCATCGTGTGCCGGTTGACTGATCCATCGTGTGCCGGTTGGCTGAGCCAGTGTGTGCCAAAGTGCTGAACCAGCGGTTGCCGGATTGCTGAACCAGATGGTCCTAGATTGCTGAACCAAATAGTCCTGGAATGCTGAACTATTGTGTGCCAAATTGCTGAACCATCGTGTGCCAGTTGGCTGAACCAGCGTGTGCCGGATTGCTGAACCAGATGGTCCTGGATTGCTGAACCAGCGTGTGCCGGATTGTTGAACCAGATGGTCCTGGATTGCTGGATCACAGAGTGTCGGGCTGCTAAATGTAGATTACCCTGGATTGCTGAACCAGCGAATGCTCGATTGCTGAACCAGCGAGGACTAGTTTGCTAAATTAGCGGTTGTCGGCATACTACATGTAGATGACCCTGGATTGCTGAACCAGCGCACCCTGTATCACTAACCCAGAGGGTGCCGGGTTACTGAACCAGGTGGTTCTGGAATGCTGAACCACCGCGCTCTGCATCACTAAACCAGCTGGCGCCGGAATACTGAACGAGCACGCGCCGGAATACTGAACCAGCTCGTCCTGGATTGCTGAATCAGCGTGCCCTGCTTTACTAAACCAGCTGGCGCAGGATTACTGCACCACATGGTCCTGGATTAGTAAACCAGCGGGCGCCAGATTACTGAACCAGGCCGTCCGGGATTGCTGAACCAGCGTGCCCTGCTTTACTAAACCAGCAGGTGCCGGATTTCTGAATCAGCTGGTGCTTGATTGCTGAACCAGCGGGTGTCGGATTGCTAAATATATGTATACGAATTTCCAATTTCCAAGATAAGACAGGACCAGTGACACATTGGCATTTATAGGTCAATCTGACAAAAACGCCAAGCCAAGCTGAAGACGGTGGTGATGACGCCATGCCGGACACAAGCTTTACATGGTATATACATGTTCACACACCAGAGCGACTGCTACTTGGCCTATCCTCCGATTATGAGCTATACTATCAAAAGATTGTCAATTTTAGGTCTGAGCCTATGTATTCCAATAAAACACACGGATAACACTGTAGATGCATGGTCTAAAAATACTTTATTGCATTGGTCATGTCAAATGGATTATGAGTGTGTATTACATGAACCGTAGAGTAAGGATGACAAAGGAGACCGGATTATGACACGGGTTAATGGTAACTGCGGCACACTTGTCGTTCGGCCTTAAATTTAAGACAACCGGCAAACATTACCATCCTGTTGTTGTTACAAACCACAAGAACGGACATGTTAAAGCAGGACATTTTTGCGCAGACGCATAAGGTGCTGGGTTCTCTACGGCGACTATCACAAGCCGTGGCCGGTTTTCCTAGCTCGGGCATTATCACCATGGTGACAGTGTGAAATTTCAAGGTCTTAAGGCGAGGTCACAGTATATCAGGGAATCCTTTAAATGCTTGCTTGCACTTATACTCGGATCTGTGCAGGAATCAACACTTCAACACGGCCTTTCCCTGGAAGTTTTATGTATATCGATCAAACAAATACACTCGGTACAAAAAGACTTATAGCATATTTGAAAATCACGAAAATGAAAACTGTATGGAGTTTTAGATAGGGCACCTTGGTGGCAACTTCACTGGACCATATCAGCTGGCCTTGCACATAGCCACTGGTATTCCTAAAATTTCCAATCTAACTTAAACTGTAACACACTTTTGCACAGTCACTCCCGATGGTGCTGCTGTATTCAAGGTGAGGCCACACTTGGCGATAGTATTCAAGGTGAGGCCACACTTGGCGATGGTTCGGAGTGCATAAGTTGACCCCAGTGCGATCTCATGAACAGTACCTATACCGCGCAGCCGGAATCCTTCGCAGTTAGAATCTGGAACTCACCAATGTGTTGGTAGGCTACACGTGTGAATTAGCCAGGCGGTCTTAGCAGTAAGCTACATATCGCAGAGAAAAAAGCGTGACCTATTTCAATACGATAAGTCGTTACCACGCCCAGGGATCAAGAGACAATCTTGGATTTATTTCAAAATTTTAAACATTAAAACTTGGTATGTACCTGTTTCGTTCCCTTATTTTGGAGGAAATCTGTTTAGCAGCAACTCACCCTGAATTTTTACTATAACTGTGCGAACCCAGCTAAACGTCAATCGGATGCCCATTATCATGATATCATGCTTAAGCAGCCCGTTATATATGAAGGTGTCTTGCCATATGTGAACCTTCATGTGTCAACAAAATGTTTTGCGTTGTTAACGTGTATAAATAATCCTTCCCGTCATACAACCCTGGTAAAGAAAGGCATATTCCAGCCACCATCACATACAAATGTCAGTCTTGGATAAAACACGTCAACAGATCATACAAAAATTTCACATGGCGGGAGCCTGGTTATTCGGTACCCTTTACACGTGTGTGTATGTATATTTCGACTGCTAGCGAACATTGTAGATTCGATGCCGCCAAAATATCCAACCATCACACAATCCAGCTCGAACCATGCAAGCTATACGTAAAAATTATTATGGTTAAAAAAATTCTTTATTTCGCGAGTTTACTCGTGTTAAAATGAAGTGTCATACAGAATTATAGTCTTGAGAATTTGGATTAAACAACAGGAGAAACATTTGTTTCCAAAATGTACACATGACCACTGATCTACCTCTCCTTTATCACTCCTGCCCACAATACTAGTATTGTCCATGATTAATGTGTCCACATGTAGTTCAACAACAACGGCGGACACAAGCCCCTTACAAGTAACATGTACTACAACAAAAATATATGACGATACCCACTGTAGGGCGTTTCACTAGCGCTGCGACATAAACACATCTACTCTCTATACTAATGGAATTCTTCGGAACAAATTGGCAATGAAGGAACCACCACGTATGCGCAAAAGGGGGAAACTAGGTGGGCCAGACGGCTGTGGACCATTACATAAAAGTACGAAAGATAGGACAGGACCAGAGACACATTCGCAGACAAGACAAGACAGAGACAAGGAAACAAAATAAGCAACGGTGTGAATAAAATCAATTGCAAGCAAACAGACAAACATGTCTCGCTCGATCCCGAATATTCTCGTGATACACGAGTTCAACGAAAAGCTAGAGAGGATTTAGCGGCCAACAATAAAATGTTCTCACCAGATTTTCGGACAGAATATATTGACATTGAGGCAAGGAGGCATGCCCAAGTTTCACCAAAATCAATAAATCCTGGATAGCCTTTAGAAATAATAAAGTCCATTTTGCATTATGTCACCAGCAAAGAGCTACAAATGGTGATTGGCTGGACGTTTGGCTGTGAGCAACAGCGCGGGATTACGAAAGATCAATTGGGTTGAAACTGGAGGATGTTGAGCAACAGTAGCTAACAAAGACCAAACAGATACACTGAATATGTGCATTAGACTCAGTGAAAATTGTAGGGCCAGTCAGGCGAAGAAGTCAGGTGATTTGGAGCATAAGCAAAGCAGTCAACGCAGTATCAACTAGTGAAGGAAAGGAACAATGAAACCAATCTAAGAGTGAAGCTAAACAGATAAGGCTAGTGCAAATTGCAAATAACAGATAAAGTTTTGTACACAACTAAATCAGACCAATCTTGTGAAATATTCGCCCCACCACACAAGAGCGGTACACAAAATACTACAAAGCAGATTTCACTCAATTCTCAATGGCACTTCGGTAAAGATTTTAAAAAAAGAAACATAAAAAAAAACAGAAACAGACATTCGAAATATAAACTTCAAAAAAGTTAAAATAATTACAGAAACGAAAATCAACAGCTGCTAGAAGAAGTACCCCCAAGAAAACTGATAGGTAAAAAAGTGTATACATAGACGAAAGCATGAGGCATTTTCCGTTGTTATATGTACAAATATACAAACGTTTAGCACGGTATTAAAGTGGAAATATTTAGGGTCAAATGACAGGAGCCAACATAAAAGTCTAAACAAAGCATCTTAAATACGGAATGAAAACCAGTCAGTTTACACTACAGCAAAACATATCCTGAATTGTGACGCGCGTTTTGTCGTCAGCAGGCCACAATGATTGTGTCTAGTAAAATACACAGTAACACAAGCTAATAAAAGCTCCCAGAGTAACTGAAAGTATACAGAACTTTTTCCGTGAATAAACGTACCGATAGAAATACTCCAGGTTTTCAAACATATGTGTATCAAAAAACAATAATAATAATATTAATGACAGTTAATAATTTGGCCAAGGATAGACAACACACATTAGGCAAACGGTATGTACATATGCAGAAACCCAGGGTGTAGATTCTACAGGGAAACCCCGGTGTGTAAATTCTACGTGGGAGAACGTGGTGTAAATTCTACGTGGGAAGTCACAGATGGGAAATGGGTTATACTATCCTCCTCTGCCTGAGCAATACAAATGTCACATAGAATGAAACCCCTATGCGCATGACTGGCCAGGTACACTTAAAAGAGTACATATATACTACAGCCTGAATCTGCGCCAGAAACATGGACCACATCGATCTAAAATATTGCGTACATACATGTATATATTTATAATATTTTATCAAAAATCCATTTCTGTAGCATTGTCATCGACACAACCATTTGGAGTTTATGAGGACGTAGGTACGCTAAGGATTCTCCAGTAACACTAACAACATACAGCATGTCCTCAAAGCATCCTCGTCAATACAGTTTTTTTCTGGAGTATTCCACACATCTCCGCTGTATTAATCTTGTACAGTACAGAGTAAACTGCTGACACGGCAGAATAAGATATCTAGTACTTTCCTGCTTCACACTCTGTAAATTACTTTCGCTTTCAGTATCAGAATCTCAGAAAGTTCTCTCCATGACACACGGACTTGCAATGTTTTCTGTAAATTCTTGCCAACTTGCGTTCTGGTTTCTGACTATAAATTTTCCTCCTGCCGAAAATTTGGCGTTTGTAATCACATCATTGGCTAAGACGTGGAAGCCTACACAAGGTCACTTAACACATTATATTTGTTTATTTATTTGATTGGGGTTTTACGTTGTACTCAAGAATATTTCACTTTACACGACGGCGGCATTATGGTGGGAGAATACCAGACAGAGCCCACGGGAAATCCACGACCTTCCGCAGATTGCTAACACATTATATCTCGGACATACTTCTGTATCGTCTTTTTTTACCATTATGTCAAAACCCCCCACAAAATCTGACTCCCAATTATACTTAAACACTAGCCACAAAGTTGTTTTTTGAGAATGACAGGTCACATGTAAATGCGCATATTCTTTCTTAAAAAAATGTTTCAGTGTCTTTCATACACATACTTCGATGCAAAAGATATAAAAGTTCCAGGGCCTCATGACTTCGCAACTTGTTATTTACATGTACAACTAATGCATGGTATCAATGGGCAAACCTTCACGACAGCAGGAGACCTTGTGTTATCACATACAATGGCAAGCACTTGATGCTCAGGGACACTGCATAAAACAAACCTTCATGCAGCTTTGCATAACAAACAATCCGGCTCGCCATTGCATACTTCTACTTGGTTCCACACATTCACTTTGCTTGCACGTATTTTGCACATAGCTGGGTCTTGACACTCAACAGTCAGATGTTGTTCAATGTAACAATGACATAAGCAGCTGGTAGGCTTCAGCCACATGTACTGTCCATTTTGGACACCTTTCAGTCAGTAAGAGTTCACTGTAACCATGACAGAAGTAGTTGTTGTTTGCAGACTTCAGCTACTTGTACTGTCCATTTTGGGCACTTTGTAGTCAGTAGTCTGACTGTCCATAGCATGACAGTTTTCTTGTCCTCAGATGTTTGATCAGGTTTACAATGAGCAGCTACATGTAAGTAGTTTTCTGTTTGATTTTTCCTTCATTAAGCATTCAGTCATAGAAACAGAAACATAGAAACAGAGCCTCAGAGAGTCAAAACATAACAAATCTGAACAGAAAGGAGGCTGTGCAGACACTTACATCCTGCAGTGTTGAAAAATACAGACTCAAGAAAGCATAGTCTAGAGCACTGACAGATATGTATTTGGAAAAAATACAGCCTGAAGGAATGACAAAGACTCAAGAAAAATACATGTACAGCCTAGAGTACTGACAGATATGTACTGAAGAAAATACAGCCTAGAGTACTGACAGATATGGACTCAAGACAAGACAGCCTAGAGAACTGACAGATGTGGACTGAAGAAAATACAGCCAAGAGTACTGACAAATATGGACTGAAGAAAATACAGCTAGAGTAATGACAGATATGGACTGAAGAAAATACAGCCAAGAGTACTGACAAATATGGACTGAAGAAAATACAGCTAGAGTAATGACAGATATGGACTGAAGAAAATACAGCCAAGAGTATTGACAGATGTGGGTTGTAGAAAATACAGCCAACAGTACTGACAGATATGGACTGAAGAAAATACAGCCTAGAGAACTGACATATGGACTGAAGAAAATACAGCCAAGAGTACTGACAGATATGGACTGAAGAAAATACAGCCTAGAGCACTGACAGATATGGACTGAAGAAAATACAGCCAAGAGTACTGACTGATATGGGCTCAAGAAAATACAGCCTAGAGTACTGACATGTGGACTGAAAATACAGCCTAGAGTACTGACAGATATGGACTGAAGAAAATACAGCCTAGAGCACTAACAGATATGGACTGAAGAAAATACAGCCAAGAGTACTGACAGATATGGACTGAAGAAAATACAGCCTAGAGTACTGGCAGATATGGACTGAAGAAAATATAGCCTAGAGTACTGACAGATATGGACTGAAGAAAATATAACCTAGAGTACTGACATATATACTGACTGACATGGCAACAAACACTGCATAATAGAGATGACAACAAACTAAGCCGATAACTAAACTCCACTTGGTCAATTATGACAGATTTTGTCTAACATGAGTACGATTTTGTCGTTTTTAGAGCCTGAATGCGCTCCTAAATTTGACTACAGGTAAGTGTGTACTGAAAGTACTTCCCTACACCATATCCCTCAGTCTGACTATGAAGCTTCAAATCCTTCACTGAGCAGCTGTCCTTTAAGCTGCTGTCTGCTGTCTACGGTCTACAATGAAAAGCATGTTTTACCATCAAATATATAACTGGTGATGCTTTTATCAGTCTCTCTTTGTATACCACTCCTGAATTTGTTGATGTAAATTTTATTCTTTAAGGATGATGTGTTCAAGTTGTTCAGCAATGTTCTGACGAGACAGGATTCGAGCTTTTGGATCAGCTGTTCCGGCAGTACACAGTTCAGGACATGCCCAGAAAGTTTTTCTCCAACTGTACAATTTGTAGCCAGTCAGGAATCTCTGTAAAGGTTTTGGCATGTCTTGGTGTGTTATCAACTTCTTCTACTGAATTACTATATCACATAAAGGTTGTTTGTAAAATGTAAATCATGTGACCCAGCATCAAGGTACTGACTGGTTTCTTATCTGGACCAATCAGTCAGACTCTTCTGTGACATATGCCAATGGGAAGTAACCAATCTGGAGACAGAAAACAAAAACAAAACAATAAATGAGTTACAATCAAATTAATTGGACAACAGTTACTACAAGGAAACCAATAACCAATAAAAATCATCAAATTCATTCAATATTCAAAACTTAAAGACAGTATCACACATTAGTGGATGTTACCAAGGTGACAGTATCACACCTTAGTGGATGTTATCATGGTGACAGTATCACACTTTAGTAGAAGTTACTACATGCTGTATGGTGACCGATCACACCTTTAGCGGATGTTACCTTGGTGACAGTATGACACTTGTACTTTCTGATCTTTCCCTCCCTTTCACCACCCTTGACACCAAACCTAGATGGATGTTACCATGGTGATAGTATCACACTTACTTTCTGATCTTTCTCTCCCTTCCACCAGCCCTTGTCACCAAACCTAAGTGGATGTTACCATGGTGTCAGTATCACACTTACTTTCTGATCTTTCTCTCCCTTCCACCAGCCCTTGTCACCAAACCTAAGTGGATGTTACCATGGTGATAGTATCACACTTACTTTCTGGTCTTTCTCTCCCTTCCACCAGCCCTTGTCACCAAACCTAAGTGGATGTTACCATGGTGACAGTATCACACTTACTTTCTGATCTTTCTCTCCCTTCCACCAGCCCTTGTCACCGCCTGCCTTGCTGATGATCTTCACGCGATCTCCTCGGTGTAACGTCAGCTGATTGGTTGCTGTGGCAGCGTAGTCAAACGCTGCTACGGCGTACCCTATACAGTTCACCACTGAAGTCAAAATAAGGTTATCAAAAGTCACAAATCAGGACAAATATGGCGACAGTTTTTCTGGAAAATGGACCAAACAGCCACAAAATTGACCTGTATATCAACATGGTGAAGCCACGTACCAAGTTTGAGATTAACAATTAACTGTTTTGAAGTCTCGAGAACTGATCAATGACGGATTAGCAGACAATGTTTAAATGTACATGTACAGTCCCCTCCAGTATTGGCAAGGTCTAATAATGGAACAAGGATTGTGTAAAATGTGTTCAACAGAAAAGGCAACCCAAACTGCGGTGTTTGAGACACCAAAATACCAGCTCATTATAGTGTATTAATTGTCAAGTTATAATGGTGCTTTAGAGTTGTCAACAACAAAAAACAACGAAACAGTGTGCGTTCAAAACAAAAATTATTTTTTAACTGATTACTGACTCCTTATATTACCAGTTGCTGCCTTCGCTCTAAAATACTTTGCTAGAAAAAAAAAACAGGAAAGAAACATGCAGCCAACTGACAGATAATAGTGGCATTATATGTACATTTATTTATTTCTTTGTTCATGAGTTTTTCTTAATGCCATACTCAACATTTTTTGTAGCATTTTTATCAGCAAAGATAAAAGTACATAGAGCTACTAGAAACCACCAACCACCCCTCACACCCACCAACCACATCTCACACCCACCTATCTCATGTACCAACCACCCTCACACCCACCTTTCTCATGCACCAACCACCCCTCACACCCATCAACCACACCTCACACTCACCCATCTCATGTACCAACCACCCCTCACACTCACCTTTCTCATACACCAACCACCTCTCACACCCACCAACCACCCCTCACACCCACCTCTTTCATGAACCAACCACCCCTCACACCCACATTTCTCATGCACCAACCAACCCTCACACCCACCAACCACCCCTCACTCCTACCTTTTTCATGAACCAACCACCCGTCACACCCACCTCTCATTCACCAATCACCCACCACCCCAGACAACCACAACCACCACCCACCACTCTCACCCATCCACATTTTAATACATAATTCTCATCTGTTATGATAGCATTGTCCAGTGAGTGCACAAATCCTCCACACTGTTCAGCACTCACCGGCCGTGCTGTTCTTGATCGGTGTCTTCAGGGTTGTCTCTAAATCAGGAAAGTTTTCACTTAGTGTGTACTGCTGGTAATACTCCACTAGCTCCTGAAAACAAAACATTTAAATCAGGATAACAACAAGATTTTCTAACCACTAAGCTAGGAAATGTGTGCTTGTTTCATTGCAGTTTAATGATGCTTTTAGCATTCTATCATGACTATGCCATTGCAGCCCATCACTAAGTGAAGGAAATCAGCTGGTGTTCTATAGTGATATAAATAAAGGCTGCAGTTACATTTAAGCCTTCCCATGCACCCAGACACCAGATCCACTGTACACTGACAGAACACAAGCCAGGCCATGGCCTACCTTCTTACCCTGACACCAAGGCCAAAAAGGCTTAACTTTATCATAAACTGTGGAAGTACTTGACATCTGCGATATAGTCTGTGTTTTCTGATGTGCTCGACTTACCCTTAAACTGTGGAAGCATTTGACATCTGCGATGTAGGACATGTTTTCTGATTTACTTACCCATAAACTGTGGAAGTACTTGACATCTGCCATGTAGTACATGTTTTCTGGTGTACTTGACTTACCCTTAAACTGTGGAAGCACTTGACATCTGCGATGTAGTACATGTTTTCGGGTGTACTTGACTTACCCTTAAACTGTGAAAGTATTTGACATCTGCCATGTAGTACATGTTTTCGGGTGTACTTGACTTACCCTTAAACTGTGGAAGTACTTGACATCTGCAATGTAGTACATGTTTTTTGGTGTACTTGACTTACCCTTAAACTGTGGAAGTACTTGAAATCTGCGATGTAGTACATGTTTTCGGGTGTACTTGACTTACCCTTAAACTGTGGAAGTACTTGACATCTGCAATGTAGTACATGTTTTTTGGTGTACTTGACTTACCCTTAAACTGTGAAAGTATTTGACATCTGCCATGTAGTACATGTTTTCGGGTGTACTTGACTTACCCTTAAACTGTGGAAGTACTTGACATCTGCCATGTAGTACATGTTTCTTGGTGTACTTGACTTACCCTTAAACTGTGGAAGTACTTGACATCTGCAATGTAGTACATGTTTTCGGGTGTACTTGACTTACCCTTAAACTGTGGAAGTACATGACATCTGCAATGTAGTAAAGGTTTTCTGGTGTACTTGACGTACCCTTAAACTGTGGAAGTACTTGACATCTGCGATGTAGTAAATGTTTTCTGGTGTACTTGACTTACCCTTAAACTGTGGAAGTACTTGACATCTGCGATGTAGTACATGTTTTCTGGTGTACTTGACTTACCCATAAACTGTGGAAGTACTTGACATCTGCGATGTAGGACATCTTTTCTGATGTACTTACCCTTAAACTGTGAAAGTACTTGACATCTGCCATGTAGTACATGTTTTTTGGTGTACTTGACTTACCCTTAAAGTGTGGAAGTACTTGAAATCTGCGATGTAGTACATGTTTTCTGGTGTACTTACCCTTAAACTGTGGAAGTATTTGACATCTGCGATGTAGTACGTGTTTTCTGGTGTACTTGACTTACCCTTAAACTGTGGAAGTACTTGACATCTGCGATGTAGTGCGTGTTTTCTGGTGTACTTGACTTACCCTTAAACTGTGGAAGTACTGAACATCTGCGATGTAGTACATGTTTTCGGGTGTACTTGACTTACCCTTAAACTGTGGAAGTATTTGACATCTGCGATGTAGTCCGTGTTTTCTGGTGTACTTGACATACCCTTAAACTGTGGAAGTATTTGACATCTGCCATGTAGTACATGTTTTCGGGTGTACTTGACTTACCCTTAAACTGTGGAAGTACTTGACATCTGCCATGTAGTACATGTTTTTTGGTGTACTTGACTTACCCTTAAAGTGTGGAAGTACTTGACATCTGCGATGTAGTACATGTTTTCTGGTGTACTTGACTTACCCTTAAACTGTGAAAGTATTTGACATCTGCGATGTAGTACGTGTTTTCTGGTGTACTTGACTTACCCTTAAACTGTGGGAGTACTTGACATCTGCGATGTAGTGCGTGTTTTCTGGTGTACTTGACTTACCCTTAAACTGTGGAAGTACTGAACATCTGCGATGTAGTACATGTTTTCGGGTGTACTTGACTTACCCTTAAACTGTGGAAGTATTTGACATCTGCGATGTAGTCCGTGTTTTCTGGTGTACTTGACATACCCTTAAACTGTGGAAGTATTTGACATCTGCCATGTAGTACATGTACATGTTTTCGGGTGTACTTGACTTACCCTTAAACTGTGGAAGTACTTGACATCTGCAATGTAGTACATGTTTTTTGGTGTACTTGACTTACCCTTAAACTGTGGAAGTACTTGACATCTGCGATGTAGTACGTGTTTTCTGATGTGCTCGACTTACCCTTAAACTGTGGAAGTACTTGACATCTGCGATGTAGTACATGTTTTCGGGTGTACTTGACTTACCCTTAAACTGTGGAAGTACTTGACATCTGCCATGTAGTACATGTTTTCTGATGTACTTACCCTTAAACTGTGGAAGTACTTGACATCTGCGATGTAGGACATGTTTTCTGATGTACTTACCCTTAAACTGTGGGAAGTATTTGACATCTGCGATGTAGTGCGTGTTTTCTGGTGTACTTGACATACCCTTAAACTGTGGAAGTATTTGACATCTGCCATGTAGTACATGTTTTCGGGTGTACTTGACTTACCCTTAAACTGTGGAAGTACTTGACATCTGCAATGTAGTACATGTTTTCGGGTGTACTTGACTTACCCTTAAACTGTGGAAGTACTTGACATCTGCGATGTAGTGCGTGTTTTCGGGTGTACTTGACTTACCCTTAAACTGAAGAAGTACTTGACATCTGCGATGTAGTCCGTGTTTTTTGGTGTACTTGACTTACCCTTAAACTGTGGAAGTACTTGACATCTACGATTTAGTGCGTGTTTTCTGGTGTACTTGACTTACCCTTAAACTGTGGAAGTACTTGACATCTGCGATGTAGTACATGTTTTTTGGTGTACTTGACTTACCCTTAAACTGTGGAAGTACTTGACATCTGCGATGTAGTACGTGTTTTTTGGTGTACTTGACTTACCCTTAAACTGTGGAAGTACTTGACATCTACGATGTAGTGCGTGTTTTCTGGTGTACTTGACTTACCCTTAAACTGTGGAAGTACTTGACATCTGCAATGTAGTACATGTTTTTTGGTGTACTTGACTTACCCTTAAACTGTGGAAGTACTTGACATCTGCGATGTAGTACGTGTTTTCTGGAGTTCTCTCCACTTTAATGTGCTTTACATTATCACAGTATCTACAACACACAACAGTAACTGAATTGACAAAGCACATATGCCCTTCTGCAGATCAGGAAGGTCAAACAATTGAAGAGTAGCGCAATCAGGAAGCAGATAACTATTTGCAGGTTACTGTATGGGTACACATGTGGTGCTAAATAACACAGAATTAAGACATAATATTTACAATTGAAATTCTGTAGGTGTGTTTTCTTATTCAAGAAAAATTAGGAATAGTTTTAATCTTAAGAAATTTAAAAAAACTTTTTGGCTTTCGATCTACAGATTTTCAGACGATAATTTACTGTATAATCTATGACATCCAAACGCCCCACACACACTAACTTACTGTATACTCTATGAGATCCAAACCCCACACACACTAACTTACTGTATAATCTATGACATCCAAACGCCCCACACACACTAACTTACTGTATACTCTATGACATCCAAACGCCCCACACACACTTACTTACTGTATAATCTATGACATCCAAACGCCCCACACACACTAACTTACTGTATAATCTATGACATCCAAACGCCCCACACACACTTACTTACTGTATAATCTATGACATCCAAACGCCCCACACACACTAACTTACTGTATACTCTATGACATCCAAACCCCACACACACTAACTTACTGTATACTCTATGACACCCCCTCCCCAGCCCACACACACTAACTTACTGTATAATCTATGACATCCAAACGCCCCCCACATACTAACTTACTGTATAATCTATGACATCCAAACGCCCCACACACACTAACTTACTGTATACTCTATGACATCCAAACCCCACACACACTAACTTACTGTATACTCTATGACACCCCCTCCCCAGCCCACACACACTAACTTACTATATAATCTATGACATCCAAACGCCCCACACACACTAACTTACTGTATAATCTATGACATCCAAATGCCCCACACACACTAACTTACTGTATACTCTATGACATCCAAACCCCACACACACTAACTTACTGTATAATCTATGACATCCAAACGCCCCACACACACTAACTTACTGTATAATCTATGACATCCAAACGCCCCCCACACACTAACTTACTGTATACTCTATGACATCCAAACTCCACACACACTAACTTACTGTATACTCAATGACAACCCCCCCCCCCAGCCCACACACACTAACTTACTGTATAATCTATGACATCCAAACGCCCCCCTCACACTAACTTACTGTGTAATCTATGACATCCAAACGCCCCACACACACTAACTTACTGTATAATCTATGACATCCAAACGCCCCACACACACTAACTTACTTTACACTCAATGACACCCCCCAGCCCACACACACTAACTTACTTTACACTCAATGACATCCCCGCCCCCCAGCCCACACACACTAACTTGCTTGATACTCAATGACATCCAAACCCCTTACGCACACTAACTTACTTGATACTCAATGACATCCAAACGCCCCACACACAACAACTTACTTTACACTCAATGACATCCAAACGCCCCACACACAACAACTTACTTTACACTCAATGACCCCCCCCCCCCAGCCCACGCACACTAACTTACTTGATACTCAATGACATCCAAACCCCATACGCACACTAACTTACTTGATACTCAATGACATCCAAACCCCATACGCACACTAACTTACTTGGTACTCAATGACATCCAAACCCCATACGCACACTAACTTACTTGATACTCAATGACATCCAAACCCCATACGCACACTAACTTACTTGGTACTCAATGACATCCAAACCCCATACGCACACTAACTTACTTTATACTCAATGAAAACTCCCCCTTCCGAGCTTCATTGTCGCTTTCTCGGATTAGGAATGTTCCACTTCTGTGATTGGATAGCTTGTGCGCTGCAGTCTCTCGACTCATCTCACCAACAAACCTAATGTCAAAAACAGAAGATTTTATTCACAGTTGACTTTCTGAAAAGAAAATATTACACTCAAGTCTTAGATTTTGACTGAAGCCCAGCATAGTTTTGGAGATTGAATGTCTGCTGACAGCTTCTACAGATTTGTTTCAAGACTTGCAAATATAATAAACAAAGAATGATTACAAAAGAATTATATTTTATTTACATACAAACACTGAAGGTAAAATAATTGTATATTGTGAATGTCAGATTGGATTGGATTTGCAATCCTAATACAAAATGTTACAATGCCCAACAAGTGTAAGTCAAACAATCCCTCAGAAGAAACCTTTCCAGGCAGGCAAAACTCACGATGCACATGTTCACTAGAAATCAAGAAATGATCTTACATCTGACAGCAAGAACAAACTAACACAATTTCACAACATCTTAAAGAAAACAGCAACTTAAAATGGAATCTAACAAACGCAGTCAGCGAAGCAATGTGATGATATGTCTCACAAAACAGTGTGGTGCATGTATGCAATGATATCTGGTATGTACAGTGTTGGTGCATGTATGCAATGATATCTGCTATGTACAGTGTTGGTGCATGTACACAATGGCATCTGCTATGTACAGTTTTGGTGCATGTACACAATGACATCTGTTATGTACACTGTTGGTGCATGTGCACAATGATATCTGTTCTGTACAGTCGAGGTGCATGCATGCAATGATATTTGCCATGTAAGCAAATGATATCTGCTATGTACACAATGATATCTGCTATGTACACAATGATATCTGCTATGTACACAATGATATCTGCTATGTACATAATGATATGTCATGCATTCAATGATATCTGCTATGTACACAATGATACCTGCTATGTACACAATGATATCTGTCATGTACACAATGATATCTGCCATGCACACAATGATGTCTGTATGTACACAATGACATCTGGCATGTACATGGTTGTTATGGTGAAATAGTCACAATATAAACAAAACAGAACAGAAAATAGAAACAGGACAGAGAAATACATTTTCAAAGTGAAAGAAAACAAGAAAAAAAAATTAGGTGGCTTTCTGCAGAAATTCTTAAAAATTAGAAAAGTACAGGACATGTGAATTTAGATATAAAGGTAGCTTTTATAATACTCTTTCTACTAAATGTTTGCTTACTATTTTGTTCTCTTTCCCTTCCAACCACCGTCAGAACAAAACCACACATGTTCACACTCTACAGAAGCCTGTAGTAACCATTACAGCATTACACAAAAATCAAACTCAAGTCAGCTTGAGACCAGAAAGACTAACTGAGGATACATACCATGGAAAAGAGGTAAGATCATGAATGTTGGCGTACGATCGTGTTGGATGGCATGCAGGCGGCTGGCTAACTAGCACTGGTTTGGGGCTGATTTCAGAGTTTGGTGGGCTCGGTTTAAAAGGCGGCCCTGTAGGATTAATATACGAGGGCTTTCTCTGTGGACACAAAAGTTGGGAGATAACTATGGTGACAAAAACAGTGGTTTACCCATGGTCACGATAAGGCGCTCTTAGCGGAGCTCATACAATGATCCCATGTATATAAGAGGGCTTTTGCTGTGGACACAAAAGTTGGGAGATAACTATGGTGACAAAAACAGTGGTTTACCCATGGTCACGATAAGGCGCTCTTAGCGGAGCTCATACAATGATCCCATGTACATAAGAGGGCTTTTACTGTGGACACAAAAATTGGGAGATAAATATGGTGAAAAAAAACAGTGTTTTACCCATGGTCACGATAAGGCACTCTCAGCTGAGCTCATACAATGATCCCATGTATATAAGAGGGCTTTTACTGTGGACACAAAAGTTGGGAGATAACTATGGTGACAAAAACAGTGGTTTACCCATGGTCACGATAAGGCGCTCTCAGCTGAGCTCATACAATGATCCCATGTATATAAGAGGGCTTTTACTGTGGATACAAAAATTGGGAGATAACTATGGTGACAAAAACAGTGGTTTACCCATGGTCACCATAAGGCACTCTCAGCTGAGCTCATACAATGATCCCATGTATATAAGAGGGCTTTTACTGTGGACACAAAAATTGGGAGATAACTATGGTGGCGAAAACAGTGTTTTACCCGTGGTCACGATAAGGCGCTCTTAGCGGAGCTCATACAATGATCCCATGTATATACAAAAATTGGGAGATAACTATGGTGACAAAAACAGTGTTTTACCCGTGGTCACGATAAGGCGCTCTTAGCGGAGCTCATACAATGATCCCATGTATATAAGAGGGCTTTTACTGTGGACATAAAAATTGGGAGATAACTATGGTGGCAAAAACAGTGGTTTACCCATGGTCACGATAAGGCACTCTCAGCTGAGCTCATACAATGATCCCATGTATATACAAAAATTGGGAGATAACTATGGTGGCAAAAACAATGGTTTACTTATGGTCACGATATTTGGGGAACCTATCATCACTTATCTTTTGTAAATAAACGAGAACCAATCAAAGAAACAATGTTTTGAAGAAACTTCTTTTCGGCTAACATATATATATACATATATATATATATATATATGTGGGTGGGGGGTGGGGGGTGGGGGGTTGTGTGTGTACACACACTGTATAGTTGATTTAATCAGACAAAAACAGAATATGCTGGACTTACATGTAGGAAGCGGAATCTTCCGACATAAGGTGCTACCCGCTAATGTATGTAAGGGCCATTGCAGGTCACCTGGTGACTGCTGGGGTGTTTGGTAGGGGTGAGTGGAGGAAGTTGAGCCAAGTTTAACCACAAAGGCTGCTCTACATCTACATATAAGAGGAAAAGTCTATCCCATTATAAGTCTTATGATGTAACTAGCCTATTATATGAGGTGGCCTGTTTTCTAAAGCAACTGCAATTTTATGAGGTATAATAGCTATGCAGGAACACTGTTGATGATTTAGCAAAGTTTGGCCTCCCAGGCCTTGGTAACTGGAGGTTTTTGTTTGAACTAGACACCATCACATGTAAATCAGCACTAAAACACCCTTTGGAACCATAATAATTAGTTCCACCTCTGATACTACTGCCACCTCTAACTTCCGCAGGTGCTCAGTTCTATAGTAAAGCTGCAATGAGGAGGAGTAGAGGCAGAAATGCACATAAACTTTTGGTTATCACTATAATGTATGATCTGGATAGCATAGCGTATGAGCAATAATAATGGCACCTCAGGTACCACTGCCATCAGGTTAACTCTCCAGTGGTAAGTCAACAATGTGTCTGGCCTGTCCATTACATGTACAGCTAGCATAACATTGCCATATGTGGCACCTCAAGTAACATTGCCATCAGGTTAACTCTCCAGTGGTAAGTCAACAATGTGTCTGGCCTGTCCATTACATGTACAGCTAGCATAACATTGCCATATGTGGCACCTCAAGTAACATTGCCATCAGGTTAACTCTCCAGTGGTAAGTCAACAATGTGTCTGGCCTGTCCATTACATGTACAGCTAGCATAACATTGCCATATGTGGCACCTCAGCTAAAACCTGTAGGGGTTTCAATACACAAGAACAACACTAACTTCTGTTGGCAGATTTCACATGTTTTGTGCTGTGCTCTTTGCACTTGCCTGAAGCGTCTCATGTTTAACATCAGAGAGGAGGTCAACTAAAGTGTTCAACATGAATGGCACTGCTGTTCAGCTGTGTTTGTCCTGACTTTTGCTATAAGGCATGGCTCAACTTACCCCATAATCCTCTACAGGTATATCCTTACATAAAAACAAAAAACAGTAATTAATCAATACCATGACATTTTGCAGACATTACATGTAGTGTTAGTCTTGTGTCAATTTTCCCTCAGTATTTTTCATTTTGTGGTCTAACATACTTGTACTTGAAATTCCTTACTTCTGAAATTGCTAAAGGTTTATTAAAATGCGGAATGGTTGTGGTGGGCCCGGCAGGGATATGGGGGATATTTTTCTATCTTCCTGAAAAAGTGATGTTGTGATGAAAACATGTTTAGTTTAAGTGTAAAAAAAAATCCAATGCACACTTAAATGCCAGCTGGTGAATATGCAATGAATTCCTGAAAAGAAAAAGAGGCCAAGTCAATAGTCAAAGCCAAGTGTCATACATGTACAAGATAAAGAAACAAGAAAACTTTGCATCAAACAAATCAGCAATACAGCCAACAGAAAATGCTAACTACAACAGTGTTGCATGGCCTACACTGCTCCCTAGTGGCAAACACATGCAAAGGGAAATAACTCTCCTGAGCCATACATGACCTCTACCTACCACTTGTGTCCGAACAGGCAACTGGTGTCAGGCATGGCTGGCCTCGACAACCTTTCATGGTTGTTTTGGAAAGTCGCCCCATCGGTTTGTTCATAAGAATACCGCTGACTCTTAAAACGATTACAGAGTAAATTACACATTAACTTGGCTTGCTTCAACCAAGACTACAAGGACAAAACTGTACCGTTATGATGTGCTCATTTTCTTCACTTATGACCTAAACTTTGTAATCATTGTAATACTCAAGAATATTTCACTTATACGACTGCGGCCAGCATTATGGTGTAGAGGAATCCGAGCAGAGCCTGGGGGAATTGTAATCAAATACAAGGTGTATACAATACCGATGAAAATCAACAAAATGAGTAGCAGCTTTGGGTACTGCTGATTTCTATAAACCTTGAAGACAGCATCTAAAAAATTTCCCTCTGGCTGACTTGAAGGTAACCACTTCATGCAATTTCTCACCTCATTTAGTCCATCCCAACAACATCCAACAGACTTTTAATTTTAGGCTGTGCTCAAGAAATTTCTCACCTGAGCAATACCACTGCACTTTTCCTTGATATATGCTTCAAATATATTAGCTTAGTCAAAGAGAACTGGGTTTGAACTCTTTGACTTTAGATGTCAGCACAGTCTAATAAGTGGGAATAACATCTGGACACATACCTGGTGAGTACTGGGATTGCCTACATGTACTGTCGACACAGTAAGCAATATATATACAAGTCCACAACAACCCTCACTGTATTCTGCCAACTTACACTTTGCAAAATACTATCTACATGACAGATGTAATTACTTACCTGCAATCACCCCCCCCCCCTTCCCCCCTTTTTCCCTTGTGAAAGTCTGCACTTGCTTGCATAAAGCTTCCTCAGCCAATTACAGAGTAAGCACACTTATATACCCTGGCTACACAGGTAATGTAAACACATGTTGCCATGTCATTGAAGAGTGCTTTGGGCAACACATACTGCACACAGAGATGTAGATATATCTTGGAATGGGACAAGTAGGTAACAGCAGTATTGGGCAACACATACTACACCACAGACACTTTGTTGCCATTGTGTGGCGGTACTGATCAACACATTTTATTGCCATTTACTGTACGTAACAGATATACTGAACAACATATACCCGACATTTTGTCTTGCTTACCTTTGGTGTCTTGATTTCTGTGACAAAGTTAGCTGGGAACGCTCCTTGCTCTCCTTTCAGACGGCCCTGAAACAAGCCGCAAATCCCCAAAATTGATGCAATCTTACAGACTTTTTTGTCTTTGTCTCTAAGAAGAACAAAGCATGTTTTCAAAAGGTTTTCACTTTTTTTGACTGAAGCCCAAGTTTGGTATGCTTTTCCATGTACAAGTAGTTTGAAATTGCCTACAGCATTAATTACGCATTCCACTAATTCACAAGTACATGTGCAATGTTTCATTGTACACAGGCTGGTTTTCAAAGCTGACATACCTGTACAATGCTTCCTCACTGGAAACATATACACAAGATGAACACTAGACTCAGTCAAAAAGTTTTGGGTTTTAACCTCAAACATGAGCTTACAAAACTCCATACAATGTCATTACATCTATCCCATTTAACCTCTGCACCTGTAATAATGTACATGTACCTGTAGTAATTGTAAGTTACTGAATGAAAGCAGGCTGCAGATGTGGATAAGTTCTTTTTATAAATGTTGCACATCAAAAACCAATTAATAAACCTAGGGAGCAAAATTTTGATGACAAAGATGAAAATTTATTCACCTAAAAATCAAAGATAGTAAAACACATAATGTCTTTGGGAATTGGGCAAGAATTTGTACCAAGAGAAAAGACACAGTGTCAGTGAATGGCACTGTGCCATGGAATGTTACTTTGCTAATGTGGTGCACAAATGGCAACATGTGGCAACAAATGGCAACATGTGGCAACAAATGGCAACATGTGGCATGGCTGCCACAACGCTAAAGACAGGCAAAATGTGGGTGTACAATAAGAAGGGTTAAGTCACATACCTCCCACCATTCTTCTGATTCTTTTGACAAAACTTCGATTACGTCTGATTGGTTGAACTCCAGTGGTGTCCTACCACCAGGAGGCTTGGGAACTCCAATATAATTCTGCTTTGCGCGAGCCTTGACTGAGGACAGACAATGTTATAATGACATATCTGGGAAACATTTCAAATACAAATATGTCATTTGACTCAGCCAAAAAATAAACATTACAGTGTATTAGCAAATGACATGAAAGATATGCTGACACACAAAGTAGAGTTGGTGTTTTAAGAGGGAAGTAAGACAAAATACTGATAAATCTTCCCTTATATCAGGCATGCGCATGTAATAACACTTACTCCGTAATGTTCAGTATGCATAATAATCAAGCTGAACTAACCATTAGAGACTGTAAAGAAATTTGGACATGAAGGCAAAATACATTATTATTCAGAGTGTATATAACACCAACATACATGCAGGTGTGCAGTGCAGGACAAAAACTACACATGTGCCATCATAACACACATGTAATGACATCACACATGTACTTGCACCATCACAACACACATGCAATGACATCACACATGCACCATCATAACACACATGCACCATCATAACACATGTAATGACATCACACATGCACCATCATGACACATATGTAATGACATCACACATGCACCATCATAACACAGATGTATTGACATCACTCATGCACCATCATAACACATATGTAATGACATACATTGTAGTACCCAGGACTACATGAATATGCAGTTATAAAGAGGCATGCAAACAGGTTAAACATGCATGTAGACAGACTAAAGGCAAGCAAGACGGAGAAACAGAATAAAATTTGCTTCAGAATTTGTTACCAGTAGCAGAAGAAAACACTGTCAGAGGAAACACGTAGTACCATTTGCACACATAGAACAATGTATAGTTATTGATACATCTGAACTGCATTTTATGTCATTCTTGAACAGGCATGGCATGAGTTTGGACTCAGCAAAATAATCTACCTGGATGAGCCTTGTGTCTTCTACTTCCTGATACACCTATCAATTTGTACTTGCTTAAAGTCTTTCTGTTTTGAACGATCATGCTCATTAATCACTGAAATATGGTCTCCTCGATTTACCTCAGGTAGGGTCTTATTCTAATGGTCATGTATTTCAAAACAATGCTTATTGCCAGTGACATATTATAAATAGGAAATTATTAGATGCCACAGGAATGTGATCATGATCATGCAGTATTGTCATCACATTTCACAGGACTGTATACATGAAGCGACTTTGAGGCCCACGAAGGAATAGAAATTCAAGCACAATAAGGGGAGATAACCCAACAAGAGGCTTTAATACCAAACTGGCTTTTATTATAACACGTCACCTTTCAAGGCTCAACACGCATATTCTTTACATGTATGCACTCTTGCAATAACTCATGCCCAAGCAGTAGTCATGTGAATACACACGTGCAATATCATCCCTGTACAACTCATGCCCAGGCAGTAGTCATGTACATGTACACGTGCAATATCATCCCTGTACAACTCATGCCCAGGCAGTAGTCATGTACATGTACACGTGCAATATCATCCCTGTACAACTCATGCCCAGGCAGTAGTCATGATGATGTACACGTATGAAAGAACAGTTGTAAACACTTAACTCACACATATAGGGCTCTGTGTTCCGAGGGACATTCACTGTGGAGACTTCTAGTGGCCTCGGGGGTACTGGTGGACCTGACAAAACCAGGAATGCATGGAGAGATTCGTTGACTGACACTATTACACCTATCAGCTGCTTCACTGATCTCACTGAGGCCAGTCTTACAAAGCTGTGACATCAAGTGCAATTTACATGTACAATGTATCTCAGCACAAAATGATGCCACGGATGGCGCAACTGCTTTGCAGGATGAACCTCCTGGGTTCACCTTTAAAAGTCAAGATCTCCTTTGCATTCATAAGAAAGCAGCCAAGTTTCTAGGAAAGGAAACACTAGTGGTTAGGGTTAATCAGTGCCCTTTGTCAGACCTGTACCTGACAACCATCCTTAATGCCAGATAACATCACTCAAGGCTGAATTTGGCCTCGCTACAAAAAGGTCCAATCATCTGTATAAGTGAGGTGACTCACAATATTCATGTCAATATTGTCCAATCAGCTGTGTCAGTGAGGTGACCTTTGTGTGTGTCACAATTTTCATGTCAACACTGCCCAATCAGCTGTGTCAGTGAGGTGGCCTTTGTGTGTGTCACAATATTCATGTCAACACTGCCCAATCAGCTGTGTTAGTGAGATGACCTTTGTGTGTGTGTCACAATATTCATGTCAACATTGCCCAATCAGCTGTGTCAGTGAGATGACCTTTGTGTGTGTGTCACAATATTCATGTCAACACTGCCCAATCAGCTGTGTGAGTGAGATGACCTTTGTGTGTGTCACAATATTCATGTCAACACTGCCCAATCAGCTGTGTTAGTGAGATGACCTTTGTGTGTGTGTCACAATTTTCATGTCAACACTGCCCAATCAGCTGTGTCAGTGAGGTGGCCTTTGTGTGTGTCACAATATTCATGTCAACACTGCCCAATCAGCTGTGTCAGTGAGATGACCTTTGTGTGTGTGTCACAATATTCATGTCAACATTGCCCAATCAGCTGTGTCAGTGAGATGACCTTTGTGTGTGTGTCACAATATTCATGTCAACACTGCCCAATCAGCTGTGTCAGTGAGATGACCTTTGTGTGTGTCACAATATTCATGTCAACACTGCCCAATCAGCTGTGTTAGTGAGATGACCCTTGTGTGTGTGTCACAATTATCATGTCAACACTGCCCAATCAGCTGTGTCAGTGAGATGACCTTTGTGTGTGTCACAATATTCATGTCAACACTGCCCAATCAGATGTGTCAGTGAGATGACCTGTGTGTGTGTGTCACAATATTCATGTCAACACTGCCCAATCAGCTGTGTCAATGAGGTGGCCTTTGTGTGTGTGTCTCAATTTTCATGTCAACACTGCCCAATCAGATGTGTCAGTGAGATGACCTTTGTGTGTGTCACAATATTCATGTCAACATTGCCCAATCAGCTGTGTCAGTGAGATGACCTTTGTGTGTGTCACAATATTCATGTCAACACTGCCCAATCAGCTGTGTTAGTGAGATGACCTTTGTGTGTGTGTCACAATTTTCATGTCAACACTGCCCAATCAGCTGTGTCAGTGAGATGACCTTTGTGTGTGTCACAATATTCATGTCAACACTGCCCAATCAGATGTGTCAGTGAGATGACCTGTGTGTGTGTGTCACAATATTCATGTCAACACTGCCCAATCAGCTGTGTCAGTGAGATGACCTTTGTGTGTGTCACAATATTCATGTTAACATTGCCCAATCAGCTGTGTCAGTGAGATGACCTTTGTGTGTGTCACAATATTCATGTCAACATTGCCCAATCAGCTGTGTCAGTGAGATGATCTTTGTGTGTGTGTCACAATTTTCATGTCAACACTGCCCAATCAGCTGTGTCAGTGAAATGACCTTTGTGTCTGTCACAATATTCATGTCAACACTGCCCAATCAGATGTGTCAGTGAGATGACCTGTGTGTGTGTGTCACAATATTCATGTCAACACTGCCCAATCAGCTGTGTCAGTGAGATGACCTTTGTGTGTGTCACAATTTTCATGTCAACACTGCCCAATCAGCTGTGTCAGTGAGATGACCTTTGTGTGTGTCATAATTTTCATGTCAACACTGCCCAATCAGCTGTGTCAGTGAGATGACCTTTGTGTGTGTCACAATATTCATGTCAACACTGCCCAATCAGCTGTGTCAGTGAGGTGGCCTTTGTGTGTGTCACAATTTTCATGTCAACACTGCCCAATGAGCTGTGTCAGTGAGGTGACGTTTGTGTGTGTGTGCGCGTGCATGTGTGTGTGTGCATGCGTGCGTGGCAACATTCATGTCAACATTGCCCAATCAGCTGTGTCAGTGAGGTGACCTTTGTGTGTGTGTCACAATTTTCATGTTAACAATGCCCAATCAGCTGTGTCAGTGAGATGACCTCGTGTGTGCGTGTGTGTGTGTGTGTCTGCATGCGTGCGTGTGTGTGTCTGCATGCGTGCGTGTTTGTCTGCATGCGTGCGTGTCTGACAACATTCATGTCAACATTGCCCAATCAGCTGTGTCAGTGAAGTGACCTTTGTGAGTGTCACAATATTTATGTCAACACTGCCCAATCACCTGTGTCAGTGAGATGACCTTTGTGTGTGTGTCACAATATTCATGTCAACATTGCCCAATCAGCTGTGTCAGTGAGATGACCTTTGTGTGTGTCACAATATTCATGTCAACACTGCCCAATCAGCTGTGTCAATGAGGTGGCCTTTGTGTGTGTGTCACAATTTTCATGTCAACACTGCCCAATCAGATGTGTCAGTGAAGTGACCTTTGTGTGTGTCACAATATTCATGTCAACACTGCCCAATCACCTGTGTCAGTGAGGTGGCCTTTGTGTGTGTGTCTCAATTTTCATGTCAACACTGCCCAATCAGATGTGTCAGTGAGATGACCTTTGTGTGTGTCACAATATTCATGTCAACACTGCCCAATCAGCTGTGTCAGTGAGATGACCTTTGTGTGTGTGTCACAATTTTCATGTCAACACTGCCCAATCAGCTGTGTCAGTGAGGTGACCTTTGTGTGTGTGTCACAATATTCATGTCAACACTGTCCAATCAACCGTGTCAGTGAGGTGGCCTTTGTGTGTGTCAAAATTTTCATGTCAACACTGCTCAATCAGCAGTGACGTGGCATTTGTGTGTGTGTGTGTGTGTGTGTGTGTGTGTGTGTGTGTGTGTGTGTGTGCGTGCGTGTGTGACAACATTCATGTCAACACTGTCCCGTTTCCTTCACCAAGTCACACTTCTGAAGTGTGTATTATGTCTCATTTGTTGAGTACAACATTCATGTCAACACTGTCCCGTTTCCTTCACCCAGTCACACTTCTGAAGTGTGTATTATGTCTCATTTGTTGAGTACAACATTCATGTCAACACTGTCCCGTTTCCTTCACCCAGTCACACTTCTGAAGTGTGTATTATGTCTCATTTGTTGAGTACAACATTCATGTCAAAACTGTCCCGTTTCCTTCACCAAGTCACACTTCTGAAGTGTGTATTATGTCTCATTTGTTGAGTACAACATTCATGTCAATACTGTCCAGTTTCCTTCACCAAGTCACACTTCTGAAGTGTGTATTGTCTCATTTGTTGAGTACAACATTCATGTCAACACTGTCCCGTTTCCTTCACCAAGTAACACTTCTGAAGTGTGTATTATGTCTCATTTGTTGAGTACAACATTCATGTCAACACTGTCCCGTTTCCTTCACCAAGTCACACTTCTGAAGTGTGTATTATGTCTCATTTGTTGAATGTCACGTTTCTGAGCAAAGGGAGTCACATGTTAGAGTCAAAAGAAAGGCCCCAATACGCCCTAAAACAAGACTGACCCCAAATCAATGATTTATATAACTGACATCTTTTCACTCATTGGTCAAGAGATACACCTATAACTGGAGTAATGCAACACTAGTCTTCTTGTCTCTATAGGCTCCTAGTGCTACATGAACCACAGATGTGGAAAACTTTCTACAGATAATGTGTACACAACAGATAGTGAAGACCAAAAATTAGATAAACTTCCACACTCCATTAATCTTGGTAAGTAGCAAATGAGAGAATACACTTCTCTACATACATGTAGATGTTTACATCAGAAATTGTAGCCCTACATGTACTTGAAAGGCTTATATAAATTTGTGTTTACAGGAGAACAGATCAAGTCCATAAAACAGGAAAGGCTTATATAAATTTGTGTTTACAGGAGAACAGATCAAGTCCATAAAACAGAAAAATGACAAAGCTCAGAAAATCAGCACAGGAAGTTTATCACAACCTGTCTTGTTCCCACATCATGTATATTGGATTGAGCCTAAATATTGTAGCCCTACATGAGAGTCTTCTTGATCACAAGAAATAGGTAATTAGGTAATGTCCATACATCTTGCAAACATTTTCACAGAGAGCCTGTGGAGAAGAAATTCTACATATATGCAGGGCTGTCATCCATGATCACTCCAACACGAGCACAAAAAATATGAAAAAACATGACTTTGTATCACTGTATATTAAAGCTAAAAAAACCTTCAATCCATGTATGAGTGCTCATTATACAGGAGCTAAAAAAACACTTCAACCTTCAATCCACATACGAGTGCCCATTATACAGGAGCTAAAAACACCTTAACTTTCAATCCACATATGAGTGCCCATTATACAGGAGCTAAAAAACACCTTAACCTTCAATCCACGTATAAGTGCCCATTACACAGGAGCTAAAAAACACCTTAACCTTCAATCCACATGAGTGCCCATTATACAGGAGCTAAAAAACACCTAAACCTTCAATCCATGTATGAGTGTCCATTATACAGGAGCTAAAAAAAACACCTTAACCTTCAATCCACGTATGAGTGCCCATTATACAGGAGCTAAAAAACACCTTAACCTTCAATCCATGTACGAGTGTCCATTATACAGGGGCTAAAAAACACCTGATGTGAGCCCAATATACAGCAGCTACCTAGAAAGCTTAACCTTCCATCCAGGTGCGCACATTCAACCACCATACCTTTGACTAGGGATTTAAAAAAGCTTAACCTTCAATTCATGTACACTGTATGAAAGCCCAATGTGGACAGCTCTGTGTGACATCCAACCACACACATCTATCACAGCCTGGATGTGGACACCTTGTCATGTATATATCAACACCTAGACAGCACAGCCAGTATGCAGACACCATGGCACTGACACCTAGACACCACAGCCAGTATGTAGACACCATGGCACTGATGCCTAAACACCACAGCCAGTATGTAGACACCATGGCACTGACGCCTAAACACCACAGCCAGTATGCAGACACCATGGCACTGACACCTAGACACCACAGCCAGTATGCAGACACCATGGCACTGACACCTAGACACCACAGCCAGTGTGCAGACACCACAGCCAGTGTGCAGACACCATTGCACTAACACCTGGACACCACGGCCAGTATGTAGACACCATGGCATTGACACCCATACACCACAGTCTATATGCTAACACCATCATTTGAACCTCAGACACCATTCAGTTCTCTAAGTTGTCTATGAATGCTGTATTTGAAGGTTTGCAATTGCTACAATAGTACTAAGAAAATACACCTGCTAGGTCTACAGAAGCATTAGCTTAGTAGCCAATGTAATATTTCTGAAGTTTCCAACCCAACATGAAAATGATTAAAAGACAGGATTAAAAGATTGTCCAGGAAAGTAGCCCTTCTCAAAATGTTAATATCTACACAGGCAAGTCAAAATAAGCACCAAAATTTGAGAATGGAGTGTGTATTAAAAGCAATACATCATACAAAATTAGAAGGCTCCCAATCATGAACATTTCATAATTACAAGTACCTAACCTAGCCATCTAAAGCTTGTGAAAATAACTTATCATGTTTCAAACCATCTTTAAACTGGAGTTTTTCATGATTCAGCATCTAAACTAAATTTACTACTTACCAAATCCTGGTTTGGCTTTACTGATGCATTCCTTGTGCACGGCCAGGTCACGTTCTGTCAAAAACAAATAACGTGCACCTCACGGAATTGTGATCAAACATCAACATGGTGCTTCCTTAGTTTTAATTAAGCTATCTTGAAAACTTTCCATTTCATACATTTACCAGACTTTGCTTGTATGTCCATGTAAATCAGCAACATAACAATACATGTTACAGCTAGCTACACATACATGTTGGCTAGGATTATACAGAGAGGCAGCCACCTTGGAGCCATGTTCCTGCATAAGCCTAGGCTTACAGTCCTTTTCTCCTACTGACAATTTACTATGCAGACATGTCACTGACATGAGCCAGGGATTTATTCTCATCTCTGCTGTGTATCTGTAATGCTGGCCACATCCATGTAAATTAATAAAAATATTATTTTTGGGGCTAAATCCTTCCAAAATTAAAAGAACCTTCTAAAATCAACAGAACTGTCAGAATAAGGAAAAAGCAAATTATTTATGGACAAAATTTCAGGTCATTTAAGGTGATCATGATAATAACATGGATGTGTCGCCCAAAAGTGAAAGTGAAACTAGTGTGATGGAAGCTTACCTTGACAGTAATAACCCTGATAGAAGACACCCCTGAAATGAGAACAACAAGTGTATCAGGTTAATACCACACACAAATACAAACAGACTCCTTCATTTGGATGGGGTTCAACATCTTCATGTTCCCTTGCAATTTTTTACTGGCCCCAATGGTTCAGCTGGTTGAGCGTCTGCTTCAGGTGCGAGAGATCCAGGGTCAATCCTGTGTCAAGGACACTTAAGACTTTAAAAAAGAGAAAGTTATACCTTCCATGCTTGAAGTTCAGTATTAAGGAAAAGTGCAACGAATCGTTGATCTGTACCAGTATAATGGCTTGGGCGGGGCGGCTTACTAGCCTTCGTTTAGTCGTGAAGCAGCACTAGATAAAAGAGCGGTTGAAATCCACCCTCCAACAAGGAGGTACATTACACATACAGGCACTCCTAGGACTGTCGTCATATGACTGAAAACTTGTTCAGCACGACATCAAACCCCAAGCACTCACTCACTCCTTGCAATTTGACACCATTACACCATTATAAATACACCAAAGTTGCCAGCTGGAGGAAACAGCCATGCCTTTACTGAAACTATCTGCCTAGTGCATCTTCGTGTACCTGACAACCCCTGGACAAAGAGCTGCCAACAAATCAGCAAGAACTCGACTGAATCTCCAGACTTCATTAAGGCAATGGAATGATCTAGAAAGGACACCCAAATGATGACATGTTTTAAGTGAATTTTGAGTTGTAAAACCAAATATAATTGGTTTAGGTAAATGTATGTAAGCTTGTTTCCACAGCTGAAATGACAGCCTTCAGATTCCAGTGTAAACATGGTGTCTGCTAGAAAAGCAAGATGAGAGGCTCATACATGTAGTACAGATTTTGAGAAACCCTTGTTTTCAGGAAAAACGGTTTGTTCATCATTGATCTTTGAAATCCAAATGTGTATACACTGTTTTGTGTTTCACTGAATGTGTGCTCTGTGAACTCACCTCAGAAGTTTGCGACGTACGTCACACTTCTAATTGCCTGAATGTGTGCTCTGTGAACTCACCTCAGAAGTTTGCCGCACACATCACACTCTTTTGGTCGGCTGAATGTATGCATAGTGAACTCCATTCCCACCTTTTTCGAGTCCACAGGTTGACCATTATTTCTGGAAAACATTTTTAAAGGAAAGCTGATACCAAAACAAATACTTTCAAATATGACAATCAAAACCTAAATCGTTATTGTACGATCACACTGCCAAACACACTAATCTAGCACTATCATACGATCAGAAGGCCATACACACTGATCTAGCACTATTATACGACCACAAGGCCAAACACACTAATCTAGCACTATCATACGATCACAAGGCCACATACTCTGATCTAGCACTATCATACGATTACAAGGCCATAAACACTGATCTAGCACTATCATACGATTACGAGGCCATAAACACTGATCTAGCACTATCATAAGATCACAAGGCCATACACACTGATCTAGCACTACTATACAATCACAAGGCCATAAACACTGATCTAGCACTATCATACGATCACAAGGCCACATACTCTGATCTAGCACTATTATACGATCACAAGGCCATAAACACTGATCTAGCACTATCATAAGATCACAAGGTCATACACACTGATCCAGCACTATCATACGATCAGAAGGCCATACACACTGATCTAACACTACTATACGATCACAAGGCCATAAACACTGATCTAGCACTATCATACGATTACAAGGCTACATACACTGATCTAACACTACTATACAATCACAAAGCCATACACACTGATCTAGCAGTCTCATACGATTACAAGGCCATAAACACTGATCTAGCACTAACATACAATCAGAAAGCCATACACACTGATCTAGCACTAACATACGATCACAAGGCCATAAACACTGATCTAGCACTAACATACGATCAGAAGGCCATAAACACTGATCTAGCACTAACATACGATCAGAAGGCCATACAAACCGATCTAACACTACTATACGATCACAAGGCCATAAACACTGATCTAGCACTAACATACGATCAGAAAGCCATACACACTGATCTAACACTACTATACGATCACAAGGCCATACACACTGATCTAGCACTGTCATACGATCACAAGGCCACATACACTGATCTAGCACTATCATACGATTACAAGGCCATAAACACTGATCTAGCAGTATTATACGATCACAAGGCCACATACACTGATCTAACACTATTATACGATCACAAGGCCATACACACTGATCCAGCACTATCATAAGATCACAAGGCCACATACTCTGATTTAGCACTATCGTACGATCACAAGGCCACATACACTGATCTAGCACTACTATACGATCACAAGGCCACATACTCTGATCTAGCACTACCACACGATCACAAGGGCATACACACCAAACTTGTACCGATAACCAACCTTCTTACAAACATAACACTTAGTGCTCTTTGCTGTCTTTATCTTTGTAAAGGGTTTATTTAGTGTTACCCAGCCATTCACCAGTTTGTGCCTTAAACGAAATTTTCCAAAACAGGCAGCATATGCAGTGTGATGTGAAAAAAGAAACTGTTATCGTCTCTCAAGTGACATTCACCTCGTGCTTTACTACACAATGTACGTGTAGAGTACTAAATCAAGCTGACACTTTTCATATCTAATCACACAGCATGCACAACCTTGTCGAATCAACACATGGTTAAAGAAAATACAGACATTAACAAAACAAACTACACATATGCAGATTTCACACAGCTTATGTGGCCTTTAATTAAATAACTTGTCAAGAACTTTCAAGTGCCCCATCCAATCAAACTTCAGTAATCTTTTGTTTTGTCTAACATTCCTGCTAGAAAGTGCATGTACTTTTCGGCTTTCAGAGCCACATATTCCTGCTGGGTGCAAGCGCACTACATGTCTCCTTTGTTATGAACTATCCGTGAGCTGGTCATCACTAACACCCTTTCATGTCAGAGGTGGCATCATTTCACCCTGAGGACAAAACCATTTTATCAGGTGTGGGTGCTGAGGGCTTCATGGTAAATATTTTGTACAGTGACTTCCTAATCCACTGTATTTGCGGATTCCCCTGGATATGTATAATAGCAAACACCAGAAGGGGACTGTACTGCAGTACTGCTACAAGTAACCAACTCCATACACTCCGGGATATCCACCACCCCTACAGCCACTGTGGCCTATCTGAGGACTCCCCTGGATATGCATAATAGCAAACACCAGAAGGGGACTGTACTGCAATACTGCTACACGTAACCAACTCCATACACTCCGGGATATCCACTGCCTCTACAGCCACTCTGGCCTATCTGAGGACTCCCCTGGACATGTATAAAGGCACAGACGTATGTATTAGCAGGAGGACTGTACTGCAGTACTGCTACACGTAACCAACTCCATACACTCCGGGATATCCACTGCCTCTACAGCCACTCTGGCCTATCTGAGGACTCCCCTGGACATGTATAAAGGCACTGACGTATGTATTAGCAGGGGGACTGTACTGCAATACTGCTACACGTAACCAACTCCATACACTCCGGGATATTAACTGCCTCTACAGCCACTCTGGCCTATCTGAGGACTCCCCTGGACATGTATAATAGCAAACACCAGAAGGGGACTGTACTGCAATACTGCTACACGTAACCAACTCCATACACTCCAGGATATCCACTGCCTCTACAGCCACTCTGGCCTATCTGAGGACTCCCCTGGACATGTATAAAGGCACAGACATATGTATTAGCAGGGGGACTGTACTGCAGTACTGCTACACGTAACCAACTCCATACACTCCGGGATATCCACTGCCTCTACAGCCACTCTGGCCTATCTGAGGACTCCCCTGGACATGTATAAAGGCACAGACGTATGTATTAGCAGGGGGACTGTACTGCAGTACTGCTACACGTAACCAACTCCATACATTCCGGGATATCCACCATCCCTACAGCCACTGTGGCCTATCTGAGGACTCCCCTGGACATGTATAAAGGCACAGACATATGTATTAGCAGGGGGACTGTACTGCAATACTGCTACACGTAACCAACTCCATACACTCCGGGATATCCACTGCCTCTACAGCCACTCTGGCCTATCTGAGGACTCCCCTGGACATGTATAAAGGCACAGACGTATGTATTAGCAGGAGGACTGTACTGCAGTACTGCTACACGTAACCAACTCCATACACTCCGGGATATCCACTGCCTCTACAGCCACTCTGGCCTATCTGAGGACTCCCCTGGACATGTGTAAAGGCACAGACGTATGTATTAGCAGGGGGACTGTACTGCAATACTGCTACACGTAACCAACTCCATACACTCCGGGATATCCACTGCCTCTACAGCCACTCTGGCCTATCTGAGGACTCCCCTGGACATGTATAATAGCAAACACCAGAAGGGGACTGTACTGCAATACTGCTACACGTAACCAACTCCATACACTCCAGGATATCCACTGCCTCTACAGCCACTCTGGCCTATCTGAGGACTCCCCTGGACATGTATAAAGGCACAGACATATGTATTAGCAGGGGGACTGTACTGCAGTACTGCTACACGTAACCAACTCCATACACTCCGGGATATCCACTGCCTCTACAGCCACTCTGGCCTATCTGAGGACTCCCCTGGACATGTATAAAGGCACAGACGTATGTATTAGCAGGGGGATTGTACTGCAGTACCGCTACACGTAACCAACTCCATACACTCCGGGATATCCACTGCCTCTACAGCCACTCTGGCCTATCTGAGGACTCCCCTGGACATGTATAATGGCACTGACGTATGTATTAGCAGGGGGACTATACTGCAGTACTAATACACATATCCAACTCCATACACTTGAGGATTTCAACTGCCTCTACAGCCACTGTGGCCTATCTGAGGACTCCCCTGGACATGTATAAAGGCACAGACATATGTATTAGCAGGGGGACTGTACTGCAGTACTGCTACACGTAACCAACTCCATACACTCCGGGATATCCACTGCCTCTACAGCCACTCTGGCCTATCTGAGGACTCCCCTGGACATGTATAAAGGCACAGACGTATGTATTAGCAGGGGGATTGTACTGCAGTACCGCTACACGTAACCAACTCCATACACTCCGGGATATCCACTGCCTCTACAGCCACTCTGGCCTATCTGAGGACTCCCCTGGACATGTATAAAGGCACAGACGTATGTATTAGCAGGGGGACTATACTGCAGTACTAATACACATATCCAACTCCATACACTTGAGGATTTCAACTGCCTCTACAGCCACTGTGGCCTATCTGAGGACTCCCCTGGACATGTATAATGGCACTGACGTATGTATTAGCAGGGGGACTGTACTGCAGTACTGCTACACGTAACCAACTCCATACACTCCGGGATATCCACTGCCTCTACAGCCACTCTGGCCTATCTGAGGACTCCCCTGGACATGTATAATGGCACTGACGTATGTATTAGCAGGGGGACTGTACTGTAGTACTAGTACATGTATCCAACTCCATACACTCTGGGATATCCACTGCCTCTACAGCCACTCTGGCCTATCTGAGGACTCCCCTGGACATGTATAATGGCACTGACGTATGTATTAGCAGGGGGACTGTACTGCAGTACTGCTACACGTAACCAACTCCATACACTCCGGGATATCCACCACCCCTACAGCCACTCTGGCCTATCTGAGGACTCCCCTGGACATGTATAATGGCACAGACGTATGTATTAGCAGGGGGACTGTACTGCAGTACTAGTACATGTATCCAACTTCATACACGCGTGAATTTCCACTGCCTCTACAGCCATTTTAAGGAAGTAAACAGGTCTGGATTTAAGGATTTCGATTCACGTTGACACGTTGCTCAAACCATCTGGGTTTGACTTTGAACTCAGCATGTTTTCTTGGATTCTCGTTAAATACAAGACTTTTCAAGAACTAAAAATGTAAAAAAATACAATACAGGGCCTTGAACTTTCCAAATTGTATTTAAAAACTTTCAAGAACCTGTGTGAACCCTGCGTATATGACTGATGAGAACACTTACAAGGCTAGATTGATGGCCTCTATCCATTTTTTCCGCACTTCGTCCGTCTTGGCAAAAAATGTGTATGCCATTTGTCGGTTTTTCTTCACAATCATGAAGGAGTAAACATACTGGAAAAGTAATGGGAAAATGGTTTATTGAATAATTCTCTATAAATACATTTTTACTGTCCTCTGTTTTACTTCAATTATCGAGGCCTGTTTCACAGATGGAAGAGACTACAGTAACGATCTCTTTTTGTGCAAAAGGCATAGCTTATACACCACCACTCAATGCATACCTGATGAAGCCAAGTCACAGTTCTGCAGTTAAATATGGAGAAGGACGTTGTTTATCTTTTTGTTATTTAACATCACTCTGAAGGAATGTTCACTTATCTGATGGCTTTTCTTGGTGAATGAGAATAAATGACCTTTGGCAAAACACTGATGAACTTCACCTCGGATGCCCATGTGCCACATGAACTGGGACGGCGAATGGGTTTGCAAACTTTTTGTCCCAGGCCGGGTTTGAACCTGTATCTTGCATGTCACAAGCCATGAGAGGTTGTATATTATTGACATATTAATATACCCTTACTTTATCATTTCTTCTTGGAGGTTGATCCCTAGTGGGGGCTGACTCCTCCACCATGTATTCTCCCAGCACCAGGGCATCTTTGTAGCTGTAAGTCTCACCCTGCAAATAGGTAAATAACAAATGATCCCTAATGGTTGACCTTATATTGACAGACCTTACAGATTTACACTTACACTGTTAAGTGCTTGAAAATGAGTTTTCATGCACACATAACAAAAATGGCCAGATGGGTGTATACACAAAACAGCCAGTGAATAATGCAATCATCATCATTAACATATTATTGTATACACATATAGATATATGAATACGTAAATATCTACGTGTATGT